>NC_084949.1:7181106-7481106 GCF_949316205.1 Platichthys flesus
TGATGGCCTTTGTTTGACCATGATGGGTGGACTGATCCTCACTGTTTCTGTTCCTCAATTGAATGGGCCTCCAAATTCTAACGACCCAGTTAATTGAAAAACTCTAAAGTTCAAATCTGAATATCAAACAAATGATGTGTTATAGTACAAAATAGATCGAAATGAATCATCCTCAAAAATCAATGACCATCTGCATAATACCCATGTTTTTAAATAGCAATATAGGCTTCCAAACTCAACATTATAATGCACAGGATTATAATACACTTTGAACTAAAAATAATTTGGAGCAAAGGATGTCATACCTCTACTCATCCTCGTCTTCTTATAATAACTATTATTGTTACCACAAATAAGGAATACAAATTCAGTCTACTTGAGGTATGAATCAAAATAAAAAAAGAGCAGAAACCTTTAAGCCCATCTTGCGATGTTGTAAAGAGAAAAAGTTTCTTGAATCAGTCTGTTTATCCAGATCTGCTCCAAATTTTGTCCCAAACCCCCATTCATTTTCACAGAGTTTGTGGTGTGTTTGTGTAATCCTGCCCACTAACAAACAATAAAAAAAAAAAAGAGCAAGGAAAACATTGAGATGACAAATTGGGATTTCAGTCGAAAGGGAAATAATGTTTAAATCTCCACATATTGAATGGATTTAAAAAATGTTCCTCAAGTTCTGCCTTATTTTCTTTGTCTGAGTGTTTTTGTGTCTTTTTAAGGATGGGGAGGTGATCGGCATCAACACTCTGAAGGTGACGGCAGGAATCTCCTTCGCTATCCCCTCCGACAGGATCAGCCGCTTCCTCACAGAGTCACAAACCAAACACAGCAAAGGTCAGAGGTCAAAGCTGGAGGGGTGAAATTGCGGGGGGGAAAAGAAGACAATTAAAATAGAATTTTCTGAGATTATTGCACCTTTAGAAAAACCTTGAAGAGGCAGTTCCTAATATTTCTCAATAAACCCTCTTCCATTTGTTGTGACAGAAAAGACGAGACTACAGCGACGACTCACAGAGGAGCCACAGTCTGATGCAGGTCAGTGACGGTCCCAATGAAACTAACACCACTGTTGAAATGTTTGCGGTTTTCTAGAAGATTAATGTTGTGCTTTTCTTTCCAGAACTAAAGAGACGTTTCTTGGGCATCAGGATGCTCACAATCACCACAGAGTGAGTAGCACCACTAACTGTCTCCCTCGAGATCAGCATTTTATCTTGATTTCCGTTAAAAAATGAAGTAGGTTCTGTAGCATCTGACCAAAAGCAGGCTCAATGTTGTATGCATCAGTATTTGTCTTATTTATTCATTGTGTCTCTTTCAGTCTACTAGCAGAGTTAAAACATCATAACCCAGACTTTCCTGACATCCACAGTGGAGTGTTGGTGCAGCAGGTCATACCTAACACTGCAGCGGAAAAGTAGGTTCACCCACACACACGCACGCACGCACACACACACACACACACACATGTGAACGTATTGCTGTTCCTTCATCTGTTCTGATGTCTGTTGCCTCAATGTAATCTATTACTTGTGGATAATATTTATTTCAGGGGAGGGATAAATGAAGGTGATGTCATAGTGAAACTGAACGGACAGCCAGTCGACACCACTGAAGACGTTCACGAGGTGTTACAGGGGGACCAGCCACTCCTGCTGGAGATTCGCAGAGGCAACGACGACTTATTGTTCAACATCCACCCACAAGCTATTGTGCATTGATCAACAAGGCAGATCATTTGTTCTTATTTCCACAAATGGGCAACAAATTATACAATTGTTTGGCCATGGGTATTTGACCAAGGGCAGTTTTAAATAAGCTATTTATGAACTGATTTCTAATTATAGAAGAACATTTTTAGTCACGTACTTTGTGTGGTAGTTTACTGCAAAATACTGCAGACAACAATTATTGCACTGTACACTAAGGCTTCAGAATAAAAGCCTCCGGAGAAGTATCTGTGCTGTTTGCGTTTGTCTCAGCTCAGTTGTGCCTGGCAGCTGTGGTTCATCTGCACAGGAGGCAGATTCAGCTCAGTTGTTTATGTCTGCTTATCCCACTTCCCTCCTCTCTGCTTTGGAAAGAGTGTCTCTTAATATAAACAAGCTTAAACTGACACCTAGACACAAAGAATACACACAAACACACACACACACACACACACACACACTCACTCATGCATATACACGCACACACTTGATTTGAGCAGAGTGCTGTTACTGGAAAAGTCACTTTCCTCTCCCCTCTCCTGTTATGGTTGTGGAAATCTTTCTGAACCCTGAAGGTCGGGACAGAAAATCCTCTTGCGGCTGCTTTGCTGGTGTTTTGGATCCAAAGTCAGTCTGCAGCTAATGACAAAACTCGACTTGGTATAGAATATACTATAAAAAAACGCCCTTTAATGTGGGCACACTTTGGGTGGGGTTACAAGTCATTTTTAAAGTAACGTCATCATGAAGTGGGGACCCCACCAGATGTGTGCCTGTGTGGCCACGGCACATAAACTGAACCCAGACAGACGATCCTCACTGCTTATTCGAAAACCCACTGTGTTATGTTGCTATTGGCTGGAGGAGAGAAACCGAGGAAGAGAAGGAAGAAAAAAAGGAAAGAGAGGCCGAGGGGACGTAAATCAAGAAAAAGGGAAAATGTGCTGAAAGTGAACAAATTACCACCATATTACACAGTAGGAGTCTAACGTTAACATGTGTTTGTGTGTGTGTGTGTGTGTGTTTGTGTGTATGTGTTTGTATGTGTGTGTGTGTCAGTGTGTCACTGACCTAGTTTGTTGTACTTGTGTGTGTGTGTGTGTTGGCTGCTTTTATGCAAAATAAAAAATGCATTTGCTGCAAATGCATTTATATGAAGTGCAGTACATACAGTACATTTCCCATAAAGCCTGTAGGTTGGGGTCCTGCTCAATGGATCTATAAATCCATCACCATCTAGAGGCCAAATGGTGCCACGTCTGGTTTTCATTACACGCATGTATGATTCCAAAACAGGCCAGTAGATGGCGTGTTGGCTGTAAGAAAAACCAAATGCTCCTGACATGGCAACTGCTCAGACTCAGATTAGAAGAGTGATGTATATGCGAAGCAGACTATTTATAGCGCTGGTCTCTGACTGGGTGCTTTTGAAGTTAAAGTAGAGGGCACAGCTAAACATCTGGAACTGCATGCAGGATTATCATGGACACTGAATTCAGAGGCTTGGGATCGTGTATCTTTATTCAAAGCCTCACTGCTGCGAAAGGGAGTCTTGTTGTAATGTGTTGCAGAATAAGAGTTTTACCACTCGTACAGCTGTTTGTGTTGGTTGAGGCCCTGTTGGGCTCAGGTGGAGGATAAAAGAAAGCAGGAGGAGGAAAAGAAGAGCTTGTCCTCACACACCTTCAAACATGTTATCTGGCAATATTTCAATCTGCATTCTGTATTTGGCAAATATGTACGTGGACAAGATAACACCCACTGACCCCAAAGACGTCACTATGTGCAGTGGTGGGAAGTCCATATACTTTGTCACTGTATTCCAGTATGTGTTTCATGTGTCTGTGCTTAATTTGATTTATTTACTGGTAATTTTACTCTACTTCATATATTGCAAATATCTGTCCTCAAAGATTTTACAATGCATTATGTAAATTTTCATGTTTTTTTTTTGTATATTCTTTAAAAGTAATCAATATCTTGAAGGCTGATTGGTCCACTGATTCAATCATAGCGAACAGGTAACACCAGGATGAGACTCAGCCATTCGTTGTTTTCAGTTGATCATCTGAGGCTTTCTTCATTTATGTGACAAGTTCTGTATTATTCTTGTATTAAACTAAATTTAAAGGTGGCACAGATAAATATGTAGTGCACTGCTGTTGCATTAGAGAATATGATACATTTAGCAAGTAATTTTACTCACATTTACTTACTAGTTTATTTAAATGCTTACTTTTACTGAAGTAGAAATGTGTATGTGGTACTTTGTCTTTTACTCGAGTACACCTTTATCTTTTTTTTGTACTTTTACTTAAATAAAAGGTTCCTCCGCCACTGACAGTATGTAGACCATACAAGACATATGTCAATTTGTTGGCTACCTTAATACTGTACCTGGACAGCATAATTTTTGTATTCTATCTTTTATGATTCATGGAGTAGAGCGGGTTGCCCACAGGGTCGTTGGTTTGATTCCAATCTCCCTTATTCTCTGCTGCACATAAATGCACTGTATCAATGTGTATTAATGGATGAATGGCAAAACTGTACTGTAAAAGGCTTTGAGCGTTTATTAAGACTAGAATAGCATTATTTAAATACAGACCATTTACAAATCTTTAAAAAATCCACCTCTCAACTCACTTCATGATCTTTTATCTCTTCTACTTTCTGAGAGTATCTACCCACACGTTGACCCCATACTTTCAGTGCACAATGGCTGAGTAGCAGCCAGATCAGGGTCCAGGGACCTCATACCTCTGAAGCGTTAACCATAGGGAATAATGGACCTTTAGTTCAGTCACGTGTTCCAGAGGAAGTGGTGGTGATGCTTTTTTCATCATTCAGAGAGAGAAAGAGAAAGACTGACAGACATTTATAGCAGGGCACAATCATAATGCTCCCTGTAATAACGAACTGTGAGTCATCATTGACCCAAGCACCCAATGACATTCTGAGTGCTGATTAATGTTGCTAATCAGCTTCATCAACACACACATAGACACACACACACACACACACACACGTTATGTGTCACTCAAATTAACCTAAGCTTCGAAGCATTTGCTATTATGGGAAATAAACATTGAGATGGTGAGTGAGTTTGTGTGTATGTGTGTGTGTGTGTGTGTGTGTGTGTGTGTGTGTGCGTGTGTGGTAGGTTAAAACACTTATCTTATTTGCTCCTCCTCTCTTCCTACAGTACGTTGCCCACAGTGGTTCTGGTTAGTAAGGCGGTGAGTCATACAGTGAGAGTTGGATGCCAGACAGATGGAAGTAGTTACTTTTTTTTTCCACTTTTTCTTTTTTAATTGAGTCCAATCTGTCCAAACTTCTGTTGCCATGCCAGCTGCCCCAGTCTGCAGTGCGTGATTACAAACTTTCTCCAACTCACAACTTCACTGTAAACTCAGTGGATCTGGCTGACTGGAGATTTCGATTGTGGGCGCTTTCTATTTTGCCATTTTCTTCTTGAACCAGTTCCCAATCTTAGTTACTCGCTCCTTTGACCACAGGCACACAGGCACCCAGGCACACAAACACACATGTTCACACACACACACACACACACACAAACAAACACATACACATCTCCCCCCCCCCCACGTGTTGTTGGGTTGAGTAATGTTCTCTCTCTGCCTCCTCTTTCTGTGCATGTAAGTAGACTGTGCTTACACTCATAACAGATACTTTAGGACACTGGAGAGTATCTCTGATTTGCAAAGGCCAAGGTTGAATGTGGGAGCCGAAATTCCAGGCATTCCAGGTTTATTGAGTTGGTCTCTACGGAGAAATACTTTGGCTGTCCATAGTCCTTTGCATTTTTACTGGACTGAAGTGAGGCAGAGGGTGATGCCTCTCTTGATTTTGTCTTTGTCTCGTTCTTGGTCCTTGTGGTCCATCCTAACAAGTTTCTGTCAACAGAGAGAGAAAGCAGTGGTTATACAAAAGATGCAATAGGTGTTTGATTCTTTTCTTTCCCATTATGAATACACGTGCCAACCCAGATGCTTAACGTTGTTCTTCATTACAGTTGCAATCAGAAATATTCAACCCCCCAAAGATTTTAAGGATTTATCAATTAAAGTAGACAGAATCTTGTTCTTTGATCAAGATTCTGCTTCGGATGCCTTCTTTATGAGTTGAGTGATAAAGAAAATCAACATGGAAAATGCATGATGTAGTATTTGTGTGTAGCAGTATATTTTGTTAAGATAGCCATGTCACAATTATTCAACCCCTATATAATATTGTTGTTTTTACAGCTATCTTACAGTTTTTTTTTGTCCTAAAGTTGAGTTGAAACATTATTAAGCCTTTGGGAACTCTATACTGATCCTTCATTTGCTTCAGCTGTGATGCATATATAAACCCCACCCATGAAGGTATTCAAGGTGAGTTGCAATCATGGGAAAGACAAAGGAGCTTACACAAAAGCTTAGAGAGGAGATTATTTCATCACACCTGAAAGGCCTTGGGTAGAAGAAGAATTCCCCAAAAAATGATATTCCAAGAGACACAATTGGGAACATTATAAGGAAGTTTACAACTGATGGAGCAGCTTCAAACATGCCTGGCCATGGAAGAAAGCCCAGCATTTCATCAAGGACCCTCAGCAACTTAGTCAGAACAACTCAGATAAATCCCTGTGTGACTGCAAGACACCTACAGGATGACCTGATGAAGCCTGGTACAAGTGCTGCAGTGGCAACTATAAGACATGCACTGAATAGTAAAGGACTTAATGGCCGGCTTCAAGACGCACTCAGCTCTTGACCACAAGCAACATCAAAAGTCGACTAGAATATGCCAGGAGGAATTTGGATAAGCCTACAGAGTTTTGGGTGACAGTTCTATGGACTGATGAAACCAAACTGGAACTGTTTGGACGTATGGACCAGCGGTATGTCTGGCGTGTGAAAGGCCAGGCTTATGACCAGAAGAATACCATCCCCATAGTCCAGCATGGAGGTTGGTCAAAGATGATGTTGGGCTATTTTTCTGCGGCAGCAACTAGTAATCTTTATTGTGTACATGGCATCATGGATTCACAGAAATACCAGGCCATTTTAAAGAGGAATGTGATTCCTTCTGTTGACAAATTGAACCTTGGTGATCATTGGACTTTCCAGCAAGACAATGATCCAAAGCAAAATCTCCAAGTCCACCAAAGCTTGGTTGAGAAAAAGATCCTGGAACGTCCTGGAGTTGCATTCACAGTCACCAGATTCAAATTTGATTGAAAATCTTTGGTGGAATTTAAAGAAGGCAGTTGCAGCATGGAAGCCATCAAACATCACTGATCTAGAGGCTTTTGCACTTGAAAAATGGGCAAAGATTCCAATCGAGAGGTGTAAGAAGCTTGTCCGCACTTACCGAAAACATTTTTTTGAAGTTATAAAAGCTAGAGGATGCGCCACAAAGTACTGAAGCTGGGGGCTTGAATAATACTGCACATGCACATGTGTTGAAAGAGTTACATTTTTTCATTTGAACTTCAAAGTTAAGTCAACTTCTGTTGTCAAAATAACTAAAATACGCATCAATAAATATCTTTTGTTGTTTGATGAGGTTTTTTTGTCATTTATTGTCATTATCTGTCATCCACATCACTATAATGTCTATTGAGGTGAGGGGGTTGAATATTTCTGATTGCAACTGTACATCTCCAACACTTTCTTTGTCTAATTTGTTTAATTTTATTCTTCCATATAGTCTATTTCTCATTCACACTCCCCCTTTCTGCTTCTTTCTTTTCAGAAGTAAATTGAGTCTCCAGTGTATCTTTTTGTGGTCTCTAGCTTTCGAGCACTAAGACCTGTGGGTGTGAATATGTTTGACGTTAAATCCCCTGATAATCAGTTTTGCTAAATATTCTCTGAGCTCATAGATATTACAGGAAATAGAGTTGTAAAATTTCAAATTAGAGCTAATTTTCGGAACAATTTAACTGTTAGATTATCACCATTATTATCATTTACTTATTGAGAAAAGTTATTTATGTCCCTGATGTCCATTGACCGTACTCATCTGTAGATACCCTCCAATGAAATTTTCTGACAAAGTTTGGTCTGTTGATGCGTTGTTGAGTTATTTTGTACACATAAATACGCTAATACAAACAGACAGGGGTGAAAACAACAGCCTGCTTCTGACTTCACTTTGCAACCAGGTTAACACATGCTTCAATGCTGCAATAACCATACTAGACCTTAGTAGGCTGCAACTTTGACAGATCCTGAGTGACACTGATAAATTCATGACATCAGATAGGTGACCATTGCACTTTGTATTTGTTCCTCCAACAATGCTCCTCTCTAGGTTTGATGGCAGACGAGGCACCATTTGGTTGCCAGGCCACAAGTGAATACGAGATGGAGCCACTGGTCGCCATAGTGATCTTAAATAGTGTTGCTAAGTTGGTTTTATGAAATAAGAATGACTGATTTGTGCAGTTCTCCACTTTGTTCCCAGTATTTAAAGGGTCAGTGAATACAATTTAGGAGAAATGGGTCAAATTTGAATATAGAATGTTTTCACTAGTTTCTTTTTTTTTTTTTTTTTATCTTTGTTTTCTTTAGTTAAAGGACATTTAATGTAATGTAACTTCACCACTAGATGTAAGCTGTAAGTATAGAGTGGTATTAATCAGTGCATTTCCCAAAAATGTTAAATTATTACTTTGAGATTAAGGTATTTCTGTCGCGTCCTGAGCAAAACTGTTGAGAAAAACTCTTGCTGTGGTGTTAAACAAACTGCTAACTGAACTGGATGTCATTGAGTACACTCATGCCAAGGAAACACACACACACACATACACACACACACACAAACACACACACACACACACACACACACACACACGCACACACCCATACATACACACACAGAGACACGCTGTCACACAGAAATTCTTTTGTCAAAGCTCCGGTGATAGCTAAATCCTGTGAGCCTTCCCTCTGTCCCTCAGCTCCCTCATTCTGGCAGACTGCTGATTCATGCTTTCTAGTTTCTACCTCACTCTGTATGAGTGTATTTGTGGGTTTGTGCATGTGTGTCTCTCTCTCTTTCTCTTTCCCTCTGTCTCTCTTTCCTCATAAATCCGTTCTGCAGCCACTTTGCACAACTCCACTTCTTTCTCTTAAGGGGAATTTCTCTGGATTTTGAATTATTCAGTTACGTGTCCTCATCTTGTGACCTGCGTGGGCGTGTGCTCAAGTTTGCACTGACAATATTACTGTATGTGTGTGAGCTGGTTAAGATCATTGATGTGTGTGTGGGTGTGAAAGCAGCTTCTACCATCGCTGCTGCTTGTGCAGTTTATTCACTGTAATTGCCTCGTACTGAGAAGAATGCCTGCTGTGTTGGAAAAGGTTCCTGCATCGCTATTGATACCAGACTGTATAGAAGATATCATGGCTCCCTAAAAGTGAGGCAAAATCATCAGGCTTCCTCTATGTTAGCATATAGTAGACATGTTTTTTTCTTGAAGATAGTTTCTGTGATTTACCTTCTATAGAGTACTAATGTTTGTTAAAGTGCTACTTTATTTTGGTTTAAATTATCTATAAGATGCGATAAAATGGTGTGAAACATTGTGTTTGACACTGACTCACAATTGGACAATCAAGTCTACCTGTGAAACTTCACTACAGTGGCTCCATTGCCCAGTTACTATTCTGGTCAAATATCATCAGCGCAAGATGGAAGCATTCGTATCAGGTATATTTTGGCTTTATTTTTAAGATAATTACCTAAAACCCTCCATTAGTCAGTCAGAACTGAAGAAGCATTTTGAGGGGGAGGTGAAATGCCATCATGAAACATAAGCACTTGGGCAACTTCTGAACAAAGGACACATTATAACGTCTTGTTACCAGCAACAAGAATTTGATGTTTTCATCAGCGTGTGTTAGTTAGCAAAAACTACTAACCTACTACGGCTGCGAGTAGCACTGAATGAGCCTGAGCACTAGCAAACTTGTGACCTGATGCGTCCAAGAGGGAGGGTAGACAATGCACAGTCAAGTTACAACAACTTCATTTTCACGATGATCAGTAGGTGGCGCTATGACCCTGAGTTATCATTGAAATATGTAGCTTTTCAGGCCGGGACTCTGATCATAGATGAGGTTTTGGTGCTGATTAAACATTGCAGAAAAAATATTGTATATTGTAAACCAGCCAAGAGCAGTCCTACAAGGGATAAAGCATGTCACTTCCTGTCGCCAGCAGGTGGTGCCGTAACAATGAGTCATTACTGACATATTGATCTGTTCAGGCCGGGACTGTGATTGTGTGAAAGAAGTTTGGGGTTGATTAGACAATGCACAGAGGAGTAATGATGACTGCATTTTCTTTGGCGAAGGATCAAACTTCTGTTGGTAAAATAAATATTTATTTTTCTTGCACAGCAACGTTATCTTTCACTAACCAAAGTGTGAGTAAACCTGTATTAAAAAGTAAGATCCCCCTTTCCTTCCTTTAAACTAAAAAGAATCCAGATGTTGCGCTCGCTAAACTCAACAGACTGATCCATGGATTTTTTTCACTTTCTTTATCATTGTGATATTTTACATTTAATCGCAGGAAAAATTCATTGATTCCTCAGAGAATAAAGAATGGATCAGGTATGTATAGGCTGATATTTATGAGTATATGCAATTTGGTGCAGATCTGAAATCTAATTAGCAAATGTGGTTGAACATTACAGAATATTTGTAACATTTTTATTTAGTTATGTTTTCAAAAATTATTTTTTTTTAATTGGACCTGATTCATTCCACAGCCTGTGCCCGAAATGATCATTTCTAATCAAACTGTTTTGAGTGAAAATAAGAGGGAGAGAGAGAGAGAGAGAGAGACAGGGTGGGAAAGGGAGAGTGACAGAGAGCATGGATGAAAGTGAGTAAATGTGTGTGTCCGGACATGTGAGTGTCTGTTCGAGTTAGCATTTCCTGCGGCGAGACCTATTTATACACCAAGACTCCCACGCTCCAGAAACACTCACCCATGACATTTGTTTCCATTGTCGGCCCATCCTCACATCATAGTCTTATGTCTCTTTTTTCTCCATATCGCTCATTCTCCTCTCATCACCATCATCACTGCGCAGGTATATCACCGCAGGGGCCCGCTACCATCACCTCAGCAAAAGGCTTCGCTCTCAGATCTGTGAAGAACTGAAATGAACAGGAAAGACAGATCGGGGTCACCGCTGCCAAAAAGGTGTTACTTCTCTCCCTCACTCACAATGAGCCTCAGAGAGCTGAACCCAGGAGTCGGGACTGGGGGTGTAATAGTGCATTTAAATTTAAAGAGACAAAAATCCACCTGCAGTGGAATGAAGGACAAAGTAAAACCATTTTCCAGCTCACAAATAAAGGAATAAAGGCAAACTTAAGGTGATGAGAGAGTTCCATATTGTGCTGCACACTGTGGGAAATTCTGTGTTACGTAATGGCACAAACACGTAAAGTATATAAACAGAGTCATAGAGCCAGGAGGCAGTGGCTGAAGGGGAAGTCGGATCCATCCCTCACTTCCTCGCAGATCTTCTTAAGTGCTTCTGCCATCAGCATTCTGTTGCTTGCATAATATAACCTACAGCCGTGAAACCCAGAGAGGACACGTGCCCTCTTAGAGGGTTCCTTCTCGCTGAGGGGCGATTTCTCATTCCCTCTCTTCCTTTTTTATTCCTCCCTTTTTCTCTCTCTTTTTTCCTTCACAGCAATAGAGCCACTAAGTTAATACGCCACTGCCACAGCCGTTCCACAGATCAGGACGATGAAGAAGAGAAAGCGATTTGTTCATGTCTTATGTTAAATGTGATCTTCTAAGAACCTGTTAATGATTGAATATAAATGGAGCCTTTGGAGATGGTAGGGATAAGCAACATATGGGGAGCCAGGTTCGGAAAAAAAACAACACAGCCCGACCTCATGTCCATGGAAAAACATATATGATGTGTACATACTGAGGGAAAAGCTGCCCACACGTTTTCACACACTCATGCCTGCATGCTCACTGAGGGGAAAAAAATACAAACTATCTAGTAAACTGATGGATCGTAATGACAAAGCTCCTCCAACCGGTACAACTAAACATTTTTAACAAACACACGTTTTGTTGTATAAACCTATTATTTTGCAGCATAACATTTTGTCTGTGGGCATCGACAGATAAGGACCTCCTGCCAATAGGACAGGCAGACACGTGACTCTGTAGGACACGAACTAGCAACAGACATGGTCTTTCTGTGTTATATCTTCCTTCTATGTAAACATACTGTATAGTAACAATATTATTATTTAGCTTTTTGTCTGAATAACAGTAGTTTAACTACAGAGAGAAGCATAGACCTGACAGTACTGAAGCAAAGTTCCTGTCTTTAGTTCCCATGTGAAGGTAAAAAGAAGCCCTTTCTACTTTGAGATGATTTATCAGTGTCACAGCTAAAAACAATTGAGTGTCCATTCACTGGATTTCTTATCGTAATAAAAAACGACTCACCCAGGGACTGAAGGAAAAGACCAGAAGACAAAATAGCTATTTAATTATTCACATCCACATATGCACAACAAAGTACTGCAAGATCATTTTCACAAGCTTGTTGAAGACATATACTGTGGGGGATTGTTTCTTATTATTTAAACCTGTCAGAATAAGGCTTTAAGATGTGAATAGAAATAGAATCACCTGACTGCTGTGAAGGCAAGATGTAGGCTACTGTCATCCTTTTATCCCATCTATCCCTCCTGCACACTTCCTTCCTCCCCCTTAATCCCTTTTTTCTCCTACCAGTCCTCTCATATACTTCCCCACTCACACCACTCACACTCTTCACACCTGCATCTGCCATGTAAATGAATCCCCAACATGTCAATGTCGGATATTTTCAAGGAGTGTGTACGTGAAATTAACATGAGCTGGCATGCGGTCTCTTACAGGCATTTAATGGGACATCAACACAAATCAGAAGTGAAGAAGAGGAAGTTCAAAGAGTGAGGAAGTCACCAGAGATTTGGTGTTGCTATGGAGATGAGTGATTTTGTGTGTGTGTGTGTGCGTGTGTGTTTGTGATCCGGGTATTAGTCATGTTGTGGGGACCTAAATCTATTCACTTTACGGGGAAAATAAGTTCCCATACATTGTAAATCATTAAATTTAAAGTAAAGAAATGTTTTAAGCTTAAAGTTGGATTAAGGTTCGGGTTTAAATTGAGGTTAAGTTTAAGTAATGTTCAGGACATAAGACAAGTATTAGGTAGGATCAATTAAAAGGGTCCTCTGAAGAAATGGAGACACATCAGTGTATGTGTGTGTGTGTGTCTTTATGGTCCAGGTGTTATGTTGTGGGAACCTTAATCTGTCACATTATGAGGACTTGGCTTCCTTATTGTGACGAAAAGCAAATCTACATAAATTAAATCATAACATTTTAAGGTGAAGACATAATTAAGGTCAGATTTTAGGCTAAGCTTTGTTTGTATGTGTGTGTGTGGGTGGGTGATGCACAAAATCTGTTACTATCACAGCTTCATCCTCTCATGTTGGTCTACTGGAAGGTATTTACATGAAATATACTGTTTGTAAGAGAAAGTATTCAAGCAGTAACACAAACACACACTCACTTCACAAATCAGTATTTGTCCATTTGTTTAACGCACAGGGCCACAAACAGACCTGATCTCACGCCTATTGAACAGGTAATTTCTGCATAAATACACAACTCATCTTTCTGGGGAGGAAGAGAGGAATCTGAGTGCAAACAGCATGACATCACCCCGTCTCGGATATTCACTCCTGCTCGCATGAATATTGCTCAAGCGTCACATGACTTAGCTACCAACAGCACGTGCAGGGCACACGGCATTGGCCACGAGAGACGAGGCGCTGGAGAGTGATCGAGAGTAAACAGAGGGGAGAGAGGGAGTGGGATTTACTTTTACTTAACAACTGTAGTCATATGCAGGAGGGGGCGAGATACGAGCATCACTATTTGAATTTCAGGACAGCAGCGACATAGATCCTAACAGGTTTAAAAAGTAGTCCATGTCAGTGACAGTTGCTGACAGGGTGGTTTATTTTGGGGGTTTCAGCACTGGACAGCTCTCCCCGCGTGTCTCCCCGCGTGTCTCCTCTTCACACGCGCGCTTCTGGCACGTGCGCCGGGACGATGAGCATCTCTCAGAGCCGGTGGGGGGCACGAGCAGAGCGCATGGCGCACTCCCTCCACCATCCTCCCCACAACTGCTGCCGCTAAAACCTCGAGAGATGAGCACATATGCGGGGATACCGGAGTTCCTCCTGGAAGTGTCCATCGTGGTGATCGCCGTGGTCTCGCTGCTGACCAACGTGTCCGTGCTGCTATGCTTGACCCAGAGCGCCGAGCTGAGGTCGCACGTGCCCGGGCTCTTCATCCTGAACCTCTCCTTCTCCAACATCCTCCTCGCCATCGTCAACATGCCCGCCACTTTCCTCGGGGTGGACCAGAGCGCAAAGCCCTTCGGCCACTTGTTCTGCCAGGCTGTGAGTTTCGCGGAGACTTTCCTCACCACTAATGCCATGTTGAGCATGGCCGCGCTCAGCGTGGACAGGTGGATAGCGGTGGTGTTTCCCCTGAGCTACTCCAGCAAGATGCGCTACAGGGACGCGCTCCTGATCGTGGCGTACTCGTGGCTACACTCGCTCGCGTTTTCTGTCTCCCAGCTGCTGATGGACTGGGGGGGATACAGCCACACCTACGCATCCTGCACGCTGCACCTGGCCGGGGAGGAGAGGTCGATGCAGCTCGCAGCCTATACGACCTTCACGGTGCTGTTCCACCTCAGCAGCTTCGCGCTCTGCCTCTTCGTCCTGTGCTTCGCCTACCTGAAAGTTCTGAGAGTGGCCAGGTCCCACTGCAAGAGGATAGATGTGATCACAGTGCAGACCCTGCTGCTGCTGGTCGATATTCACCCCAGGTAAAGTCTACTGCTGATGGAGATGCAACTTTGAGGCTGAGGTTGTTCCCAGGGCAGTTTGACCAGATATGTTCCCAACTCAAAAATAAAATAACTTAAAATGCATTATTCATCAGTATTTCATAGATCAATCAACTATCTAATAGCAATGAAAATATACAGCTTCCAAATATGTAATAACTAATATTATAACATTTTGAAAATATTGTATGTTATGTAGCTTTAACTTTATTTCGTATTTTGTAAATCATTTGATTGATTATTTCATTTCAATTTATAGAGTACATTATAAACTATACATTATAGATTATAAAATCAAATCAGAGAAGTCACAGTACTTCAAAACACTATTTCCTAATTATATTATCCTTCCAGTGCCCTTCAGATCCCCATCACCATTCCATTAGCCTGTTAAGTTTAAATCCAGAGTAATAGCTATGGACCTGTCATGTTATATTTTGACATTTATGTGACATGTAACATCACCTGTTTGAACACAAATCTTAACCAATATGATCAATCAAATAAGTTGGTTCCTTGTGCTGGAGACACATGACAGTAATCCTGGAGTTCCATTCGAATGCTTTGGGGTTCTGAATGTTCACACATGACACAGAGCCTGTTTTGTCAAGCTGCCAATTATGTTTAGAACTATATATGTTCATTTTTATATATAAATGTTTTTTATTTATTATTTGTGGGGTGAGACATTAATGAATCGTTCTCTGTGTCTGTCAGTGTGAAGGAGAGATGTCTGGCAGAACAGAAGAAGAGGAGGCAGCGCGCCACTAAGAAAATTTGCATCTTCATCGGCTCCTTCATCCTCTGCTATTCACCCTATGTTATAACAAGGTAACACTCAGCAGTGTGACTCACTGACTTCCTGTGAAACTTGGTGACCTTCAGATGAGCTATTTGTACAACACTGACCTCAAAAATCTATTACATGTCCTGCTTGTCTGATCATGGGTTTGACTATTATGTTCATCTTTGTAGAATTTAAAAGACAACCTTACGGAAAAGCAGTAAGGTTGATATAATCTTAAATTAATTGAAGTCAAATCACCTCTCTAACATAAACATTTAATAAAAATAACTGTTGACAGAATGGGAAATAAATAGTGTTCTCCCCTGTTGAAGGTCAAAGGGCTTTGTTACATGACTTGTATTTATATATACTGGCTGATATTATGCTGTACTTCTTGGGAGCCGTGAGTGGATATGTCCACACTGAAGTCTCTGCCCAAGTTATTTACAGCATCATGAAAAGTGACTGTATTTCAATAAGGAGATGAGATGGTAACTCAAATTATGGGTCTTTTGATGCGAAAGACAAATTGGCTTCTCAACTTATGCTGCTTGTATTTCTCCTACAGGTTGCTGGAGTTGTTGCCCTCCATGCACATCCCTCGGTACATAGGTATCACCACCAAATGTCTTTCCTATGCCAAGGCCTCCAGTGACCCATTTGTCTACTGTCTGCTGCGGCATCAGTACAGGAAGGTCCTTGTCAGTATCATCGGCCGGGTTCTGAGACAGGATCGTTACTCGCTGTCTGCCCACAGCATTAGCAGCACACTGGACACCGCAGACGATTCCTGCATTGCTAGGATTACTTGAGCTCAATATGCTAGTTTTGAAGTGAGTCATTACCTTCATCACCGTCTGCAGGAAGGTTCAGAGGTCAGGCACTTTAGAAATTCGCTGCCCCGCCAATGGAAAGGTGTCAGTGCCTTGCTCAAGGACACTTGAGGGCCTGAACCATGGGACTGTTCAAGCCAGTGTAGACAGTGAGACCTCTGATGTTTGCCAAAGGCCCTTCTCAGAGTGTTGTTTCCACAGGGCTCATTACTTTACCTGCTGAGGCAATCCCAAAGATACACCACATGAAAACCACAGCACTATGCCATCAATGGAAATGTGTGTTTTAAATTATCTTAAATTTTTCAGGAAGTGGTCTTCATTTTTCAGTGCAAAACTGGGGGAAAACATTATTGACTGTTTTGATGCTAATATTACAGATTGTGATATTTTTTAAAAGAAATGTGTGAGGATGTTATATCATAGAAAAAAACACAGATTTAATAATAAACCCTACTGGCACAGATACACTTAGTCTACTGTTTGAGTAAAGCATCATTAAATGTCATACAATGATACTGTTGGATGTATCTATTATATATTATCTGACAGTTGTGATAAAAAAGTGGTTTACACTGTTTTGCTACATGAACTCTCAACAGATCATGTTCACATCCACAAAGTGTGAACAGTTCAAACAGATTAATCTGAATTGTAGTATTTTTTTAGGTTGAAATAGAAGAATTATAATTTGAAAACACATTTACCTTACTATTCCTTTAACTGTCAACTTTTTCAACTCCCCACCCAATCATTTCCAAGTGGTATTACACATGTCTACTGCTCTTTTCACCTCCAAAGTGTGAATAAACTGTAAAAATCACAATTTAAACTAGAAGTCTCCCTATCTCTGTTTGCAGGTATTTCACACATATTTCTTGACTGGGTTAACTCAGACCCTGTGCAGTGGTGCTCTTCTTTTTTAATTCAATTATCCATTGTTAATCTGGTGGCTCTGCAACGTAGCCGCAATCTGAAGTAGTGCAATTGCCGGGTAAACAGAAGTGCTTTTGGTTACTTAATGGTAGACGTGTTTCCTTGGCGTGGTAAATCGAGCCTTCATCTGTCAGTGAAATCTTTTATGAAATTACACAATTGTATGGTGAAAGTGAGGCTTATGTGGCCGACGGTTTCATCTTTCATAGCCATCACACTGTAGCCTTTTCCAATGATCCAAGCTCCCATGTGTCACTTGGTCAGCAGAGTCTCTTGTTTTGACTTGTGTTCCCACGAATTAAAGTCAACCTTATTGTGAAAACCCAATGAACTCAGACTTGATCAAATAAACCCTTGTTCAAGTTCCCCTGCATTATTTCATTCCAGCAAATCCATTGCCGACTCAATTCTCTATTTCCTGTTGCGATATCCTCTATACATCCAACCATCAAAACTTGTGTTGATCCAAACCTTTGCTGACTTCACTCAATCTTACCAGCACCATGTTTGGCCATGTGCACAAAACTGTGATTTCACCTGTTGTAAAACAATAACAATATAAATTAATTTTAACTCATTAAATCAACAATATAAATGTAACTAATAGTCCACGATTCAATCATTGATTGTCATATATCATATTTCACACAACAAGGACATAAACTAAAGTGGCTCTTAATTTGTAAAATCCACATTTTCCTCATAATGATGAGAAAAGAAAAAAAAAAGAGTCTATTGTTACTTTAAATCCCCCGCTGACCCCACAGGTTTATCTTGGGACCCTCTGTAAGGTCCTGACCCCATCTTGGTAACCACTGCTGAAGACTTAATCCCTGAAATTGCCTAATGACATGATTACTATAAGAATACAAAGGGGAAGGGGCTCCAGCCTGAAGACCCACTAATAGTGCCCGAATCTATTCTTCCATTTAATAGGGGAAGATTTGTTAGTCTAACAATACAAGCATGAACTTGCTGCTCCTACCTTTATACGAGCCACGTTCCTTCCTCTCGTAACACCCCCACCTCCCCAACACACACATACACACACACACAAGCTACGTGCAGTGAAATTTGATCGGTACTAGCTCGTAACACAGTGCGCCATAATCCTGGCGCGCCGCACTTTTTTCTCGGGTCAGGGATGCTCCGCGCAGACAAAGGAAGGAGCTCGTCTCTCCGTGATGTGTAGGTGGTAATTATCGGGAGGGAAAAGTTGCCGCTTCAAACGCGCACTGCCACATCACACACCGAGCAGCTCGAGCATTGCCCGTCCTGCAACATGCGTTTAGGACTTTTGGTGCTGTTCTTCTCCTGGTCGAGGAGCTGTTGGTGCGCCCCACAGCAGCAGCAGGTCTGTCATCCCGGAGACGAGCTTTTGGGTAAGACGACTTCAGCTTCAAATAACCTGCTCGTGGAAATATGCACACTGAACCACAGCAAAACGTGCGGGCTAACGCGTCATGCGTAAAAGTGGGGCTCAGTGAGAACAGTAAAGAACATGTAAAACTACAAGAGGAATGTTTGTAAACTTACTGCTGCTCAACACGCACTTGGAATTAACCTTAACGCTTTGATTTAGTGTTTACAAGTCTCTCCAGTCTCTAATCCACAGACTCAGGAGAGGCGCGTGTGCTCTGATCGCAGAGTTGACACATTACTGCTCACACAGTGTTGGTGACACATGTCACCGGATGTTTTTCCCGACACAATCACATCAGCCTGGAGATGAGCAGTTTACAATAAAAGTTCAGGATCCTTGACGTGTCCACAGCGCGTGAAGATGGCGCCTCCTAGCGGTGCATTTGTGGCCCATCGGTGTGTTCTCATGTCTGTTGTTCTGCTTCTCTTTCTCAGGAAGATGCACTAGCAACGTTTATGAAGAAAAACGTAAGTGGATTAATTTTTGACCTTTTATAAAGCCTATTATAAATCACATGCGGCTGTCTAAAACGTTACATGAGTGCCCCTGTAGTCGAATTTCCAGGCCGTGACCTGACCTTCAGGGCTGGAAGAAGAAACAGAGTTTGAAATACCAAATTAACCTTGACAAAACTGACTCTCCCATCCACGACCTGACTATTAACTTTGACAACTCTGTGTTAACCCCCACTCAGACGGCTAGGAACCTGGGCGTAACACTCGACAGCCAACTCTCCCTTACTGCCAACATTTCTGCAACAACACGGTCCTGTAGATTCATGCTGTACAACATCAGGAGAATACGCCCCCTTCTCACTCAGAAGGCGGTGCAGGTTCTGGTCCAGGCTTTGGTCATCTCACGTCTAGATTACTGTAACTCGCTCCTGGCATGTCTACCTGCTACTGCCATCCGACCTTTGCAGCTCATCCAGAATGCAGCAGCTCGACTGGTTTTTAACCAACCTAAATTCACTCACACTACTCCTCTCCTCCGCTCCCTTCACTGGTTACCAGTGGCTGCTCGCATCCGGTTCAAAACACCAGTACTTGCGTACCATGCTGTGAACGGATCCGGTCCAGTCTACATCCAGGACATGGTCAAACGTTACACCCCACCCCGTTCACTCCGCTCTGCTTTGGCCAATCAGCTCGTTGCTCCCTCACTGCGAGCTAAACAATCATCAAAAACACGACTGTTTTCCGTCCTGGCTCCTAAATGGTGGAATGAGCTCCCCATTGATATCCGGACATCAGAAAGTCTACACATCTTCCGCCGAAAACTAAAAACATACCTCTTCCGACTTTACCTTGAATAAATAAAAAAAATAAAAAAAAAACACTAACAACTTTTTGAAACTAACACTTTAGTAGCACTTAAATGGCACTTACTTATAGCACTTTGTAGTTTTGCTTTATTTGAAGAAATTGTATTTTCTTGATTCTTGTCGTCCTTGGTATGTACCCTCAGGTTTGAATGCACTTATTGTAAGTCGCTTTGGATAAAAGCGTCAGCTAAATGAAATGTAATGTAATGTAATGTAATGTAAATGCTGCTGCAAGATGAAACAGGCCTCCTCTCCAGACAGCCAGTGTGAGGGGGGGACGCAGCTGCAGCGTCTCACAGGGCCACAGAATTTAAAGAGGCAAAAAATGCCTCACATTTTCAAACACCAGCTGCTACATTAGTCAGATCTAGTAGTTTTATAATGACTCATTATATTTGTATGAAAGATTTGTATCCAGCACTTGCCCTAAAGAGACTCAGCTGTTTCAAGAAATTGTCTTAGATCCAAACGGAACACTTTATTGAGTAAGGGTTAAGTTAAGTGAAAAGTTGAGTTACCACGTCTTCTCTCTTCCCACAGCCACGTGTACAGAGCTAAACCTGGGCTACTGCAATGATATGGAATACTCAAGGTGGGTCATAGAGGTTGGTACTAACTATCGATCTGAATTTTCTTAATGAGCTCAATGACATCTGATTGTGGGTGTTGTATTTACACTCTGCTGCTCAAGAACCATATTTCCAAACATCCTTGGCCACCGGACTCGCTCGGATGCTGAATCAGGGGCAGAGTACCTCCTCCTCAGTGTCATCCACGGCCTGCTCAACGGAGAGTGCTCCCCCGAGATACGCCTCATAAGCTGCGCAGTGATCGCCTCGCCCTGCCGGGACGACAAGATGATCAAGCCATGTCGCAGCACGTGTGAGACCTTGAGGAAGGACTGCAGCCACGCCTTTGAGGCCATCGATATGGCCTGGCCCTACTTTCTAGACTGTGACCGCTTCTTCGCCAGCGACCAAGAGGGCTGCTTCGACCCGCTGGCAGGGATGAGAGGTGAAGCTCAAACTTTCTTTTGCACCGATGCACATCCTGTGAAACTAGCACACCTCTCCTTTTCCTCTCTAAACCCTGGTATCCCTCCTCCAGCCAGACAAGAGCAAGCAATGTCCAGCCTCTCTCCACAAGAACCCAGCACCATCATCCAGTTCACCTACACCTCCAATTCCCAGATGTACAGCTTACTGAAGAGAACCGCAGCCAAGTGTTCACATATCTCCCACGTGTACAGCATCGGACGCAGCACTGAGGGCAGGGATTTGCTGGCCATCGAGTTCACCAACAACCCGGGACAGCACGAGCTAAGTGAGTAAGGAACTGCAGCAGGTCTTGTGATACACTCTCTCCGTTTAGCTACCCTTGTTGTGTTTCAAAATCTATGGATAATATATCCTCTTGATTTTCCATTTACATGTTTGGAGATACTTCATTTGAACCTGACATTGACATGGCAGCGTCTTGGAATAGTGGTTGTGGTGAAAGTGTCCGCAAACCATTTCTGATTGACCCATCCTGCATTTATTTGCCTCTATTGAATTGCCGGTGTTGAGGTGCTGTAAACAAGAACATGTGATATCTACATAGAATTTATACTTCAGGTTCTGCCTCCTGCACGCTATGCCCAGGCGCTATCCCTTGCCTGAATGTCCTTGACATTTTTCAATTGTTGAGATATATAGACATTCTTTACAGAGGGCACATATTTACTCTCCATGTTCATTTAGTCTCTTTAACTCATGCTTGTTCATGGCCCTCCTTTGGTGCTTGGCAGGGAGAAGATAATCACATTATCTATAAATACAGCTCTGTAGTGGAAATAACACGGTGGGAGTGAACTAAAACAGTAGTTAAGGTGAAACTAAAACAAAAACTAAAAATGAGCCGAAATATACAGCAAACCTCAATAGAGCTGAGCTGAGCTGATCTGCACAGCTCATTGCTTCTGCCTTACTTCAAACCAAGGGGGCATCGGCGTGCATAGTTGTTAACCTGCTGGTGAACATGGTGGACAAAGTAGCAGCTAAAGTGCCTCTGCAGCTGATGGAAAACAAAAACAGGAGGGTAAATGTTGGTCTTTCTTTCACCATGTAGCCAAAATCACTATTCCAAATGACAGCGCCCAAATCACAGGCCTTTCTGTGTGGACTTGACTTTGTATGTTTATCACAGAATTGGTTTTCTTCGGCTTCCTCCATGAATCTAAAGACATGCAGATTGGGGTTTGGTTAATTGGAGACTCTCATTGGAGATTAGGGGTCAATGATGACTTCTCTCTATGTTGGCCCTGTGATACGCTGGCTACCTGTCCACCTGACCACAGGATAAGTGGTATAGATAACGAATGGATGGATTGATGAATGTCTGCCAGATGCGTCTCAGCAACTTTCTAAAAGGTTGATAAATGGATATTGTGTTTGTCCATAATGAATTCATACAGCTATAATCATGTCTGGTTCTGTTCTGTGCACCGTAGCGGAGCCAGAGATCAAGTTGGTGGGCAACATGCACGGCAACGAGGTGCTGGGCCGTCAGCTGCTCATCTACCTGGCTCAGTACCTGTGCTCAGAGTACATGCTGGGCAACCAGAGAATTCAGACCATCATCAACACAACCCGCATCCACATCCTGGCCTCGATGAACCCTGATGGCTATGAACTGGCCGCCGCAGAGGTAGAGGATAGAAATGACCCGGAGCTCAACAACCAGGAAGTAAATCTTGTTAACAGTTAAAGAAAGACAAACCGCCATTATCCGCTCTCTGTACTATCCACTGATCTTGCCGAATGGGAGGAGGACTCTCTCTGCCTCCTGTCTGTCTGTCCATCTGTCTGTCTGCCCATTCGTCCAACCATCCCTTTGTCTATATAGTCTCACTAGTCTAGAACAGGTCCCTCCACTCACGCATATAAAGTCTATAACCAGCCAAAGATCTGTGCATAAGCAGAAATACAATTGAAATGATATAAAAGGAGGTCAATATTTCCAATTTGAGTCAACCAGAGTCTGCCAAAACCCTATCATTATTATTATTACTTTTATCATTATTATTATTAGTAGCTCTGCGTATCCAGCCGTATATCATTCACTATTATACTGTAGATTATATTGTACATGTACTGCTGTATATGTATGTTACACTCTATGAGCAACTCAGAGCAGTTTTCAGGTCATGGATTGAGCCATTTATAACAACCTGTCACTGAGACACTTGCTCTGCATGTTTACATTCTGTAGACTGATCACATGTTTGCTCAAATGTGCGTCGCAGTCATTTGAAAAGCTGACGCTTAAAACTCTGTGCTGGTCACATTGTGAAGTCCACAGCAATGAGGATCATCTGTCCATGCATGTAATGTGTGATTTAAACATCCGCACGCAGCTACTTGTCATGTTTCGAGGGGTTTAAGTCGTTACCATGTATATTTTGTGAATCAGTCATGCAGATTGCACCTGTACGACTGATTCACAATACATACATGGTTGTAAGCTCGCAGCATATTGTACCTTTTCACTACTATGGCGTAATTTGAAATGTGTTTATGTCTGTGTTTATGTAATATAGTATCTATTAGATATACTGAATGAACGTAAAAAAGTAAATTAAAACCTCAAATTTTACATTTACTCTACATTGGTATGCATATGGTTATATATACTATATGTTTTTTGGTTGTTTTGGATAAATCAGAGATCACCATTTTCTGATTTATTCTCCTGGTATCGTTGCATCGACTTTTCCTCATGACGGATATATGGTCTTGTCTACATGTTAACAATATTATTAACAAAGATAATCTTACATGGTCCTACCTATATTCCTGACTAATATTCATATATTTTCTTCATGTAATCACTGCTCCTACTAATGTCATCAGGAATCTTGTCAGTCATGATAGAGACGTCTGACCCTTTGTAATGCCTCTAGTCGTTTGAACCGATATGTTTCAGGGTCACTTGATGAATAGTTGGACCAGTGGTCGGGCCAACGCCCAGAACCTCGACCTGAACCGCAATTTTCCAGACCTCACCTCTGTCTTCTACCGGAATCGCCGCGGCAGGCACTACCGCATTGACCACACTCCAATCCCTGATGCCTACTGGTTTGGAAAGGTGAAGGGACATTAGTTTTATTTTTCTTAATCACATTTGATAGTTATTCATAGATGCTGCATTTCAGCCTTGATCCCCAAACTGTCTGCTTTTGGGCTGTAGGTGGCACCAGAGACCTATGCAGTGATGAAGTGGATCAGGTCACTGCCCTTCGTTCAGTCCGCCAGCCTCCACGGAGGAGACCTGGTGGTCTCTTATCCCTTCGACTTCTCTCGACACCCCCAAGAGGAGAGGATTTTCTCACCTACTCCAGATGAGCAGGTAGGAAAGGAGGATAAGTGTTTGTTGTCAGCTGGATAATATTCATTGTTTCACCACCTTGATGTCCCGCTGCTCAGCTCTTCAAGCAGCTGGCTCGCACCTATGCGGACGCCCATGCCACCATGTCAAATAATGACACAGAGAGGTGCGGAGCCTCCTTCTACCGAACCAGAGGCATCATCAACGGGGCGCTGTGGTATAGTTTTGCTGGTGGTGAGATGCAGAACTTTTCAAACTAGAGACAGCACCACTTATACATCCCCCCCCATTACCTGTGAAGGACTCATTATGCACATGTCATGCAGGCATGTCCGACTTCAACTACCTGCACACTAACTGTCTGGAGATCACTGTGGAGCTCGGCTGTGACAAATTCCCCTCGGAGGCCGAGCTTTACCCAGAGTGGAAGAGGAATAAGGAGGCTCTGCTCAGTTTTATTGAGTCTGTAAGTGTCTGTTAGGAATTCTTTCTGAACTGGGGTGATAATTAAGTTCTCAAACATTCATGCCTCAGCTAGAAGTTGCAAAATCAGTAAGTGTAAAATAATATTTGTCAATTCAAAGTTTCTACTTTCAAAGCTAAGAAAGATCATACATTAATAAAATGTAATAAAAGGTAGGTTCTCTGTGTAGAGCTATGTAGCTGTATGAGATATGGCTGTCCTCTGAGCTGCCTGTCTCTGACCAGGTCCATCGAGGGATAAAGGGAGTGGTCAAGGACCTTGACGGCAACGGGATAAAAGGTGCTACCATCTCTGTCAGGGGGATTAGGAAAGATGTCACCTCAGGTAAGTTTTAATATTTTAATTATTATTCTTTTTTATCTGTTATAATCTTTATTCATCCTCTCTAAATAAACCTCATCATTGTCAGCACTGCCTAAACAGTCAGTACACTTGAGATACAGGAAGCCCCTCATCAAAGGAAGTAGATTCATTCGTTCAGTAAAAAATACTTTCAATGCTCGATGGACCGGAACAATTAAGGGACATTTTTTAAACGTTGCATTGCTGAATTTAAACGGATCAATACAAAAATCAATCAATAACAAACATACATTTATAAATATCGACAACATGATTGCTAGTATAAAGTGAAGCCAAATCATCTAGATCGCCTCCCGGTGGCTGGCTACAGTAGAGGTCATAAACCCTGCCTCCTCAATGTAACTATATGGGTCATGGATCAAACTAAAAACATCTCAGCACATTCAATAATTTTGTCTCATAAATGTTTTTCTGTTATTTTAGTCTTAGTATCACACTAATGTAAATATTATGGTATTATGGTTATATCTCTTTTCTCCAACTTTTAGGCATGGATACTGAAGCTGTTAATCCCAGGTTACAAAAGTTGGATATTAGACATTTCATTGATTTTCTCCCGCAATCCTCTTTTACCACACTCTTCCATCACTGTCTTCTCTCTTTGATTTGTTTGACTGCCCATGTTTCACTGCCCCACCCTGTTTCCTCTCTACCTTTCCAGCTGAAGATGGAGACTACTGGCGGCTGCTGAACCCTGGTACTCACATCCTGACAGCCACAGCCAAGGGTTACTCCAGGGTCACTAAGAGGGTTCATCTGCCTCACAAACTGAACAAGGCGGGACGTGTTGACTTTGTGTTGGAGAAGGTTTGGATCTTCATCCTAATTTGTGTTCAGTGAATACGATCATCAGACACACTTGCAGGGTCATTAGCTCACCACACGTGCTCTCCAACCTCATCTTCTCCCTCATCCTGCCTTCAGGTTCCTGTGGAGCCCGATATCGACGACCACCTCTTCCCTACAGTAGACACGTGGGATCGATTTGACCCCTACAACCAGTTTGGGCGCAACAGCGAGCCAGACGCTCGCGAAGGAGAGATCGAGCAAGAGGAGAAGCCTTGGTGGTGGACTTACTTCTCCCAGTCTGGCATTTCGCCTCCGCCCTGGCTGCTGAGAAGTGTCTAAACTCACTGTCGGGTCAATGGAGATCCTAGCGTACCACTGCAGAGGGTGACTGGCGATGGATGGCGCCACATCCAGTCCAACCAGTATCCGCATCCATGTAGCAGAAGCTGTGAAACTGAAATCAACAGTACCTAAATATATTTCACCGCTTCCTGGAAGGATGTGAAGAGGCTTTTTCCACCAGGCAACACATTTAATTCTGGTCTGTAGGTGTAGGAGTATTGACCAATATTGCTTTGCAGCTACAATTATAATTTTTTTTAAATGGAACCACTGGGAAATAAATGAGTTATGCTCAATGATAGGCCTTTAATGAAAATCACAAAAAATAATGTCATGCACGTATTTGGATATTGTGATTATAGATAACAACTTCCAATGGGACGGCAGCTCTTTTAATTAGTTTGTTACATTTTTTTTATTAGGTTTGACTATTCTGTTCCGCAGGTAATATATATCTTAATTTAGTCCCATGTAATGTATTATACAAGGCCGAATTTATGGACCACTAAGGGCATTTGATATTGAGCACCACATTTATGCTTGGGTTATCAGTAACCATGCACGTTGCAAACAATTGTACTGATTTGTAGATTCCTACTATGTTTGTTTTCCACAAGCTTTCAAAATAAATATTTTCTGCAATATTCTTTTTCTTTAAATGTGTAAATGATTAAGTCGCATGGTGTCAGGGTTTAAGACAGGCTCTACTTCTTTTAAGGTGGCACTCAAATGCTCAAGTACGCAAAGATTTTATAGTGTGCATCCTATTCGTTAATGCAACTGTCCAGTTCATCATTATGGCTGAGTAGCGACCTCGTCTGAATCCATTTCAGGTTTTTCCTCTTCACCAGTGATGTTGCTGCAGGATGCGAGATCAATGTGTCTTCCACTCTGATTTGATCAGTGAACATGTATCTAAATGCTCTGTAAAAATTTAGTGGGGTAGAAAGTACAGCTATTTGCAGATGTATGTGTTACGAGTAAATTCACACGATACATAAATCTACTGAAGTACAGATACATGAAACTGTGCTTTAGTACAGCAACCAGGTAAAAGTACTTTGTTACTTCCCACCACTGCCTCTTTTTCACAACTCAACTTCAGCGGCTTTTGCAGCTCAGTGTCACTAGAGGGCGCCAGACACATTGTAATGACATTGTATGCCAACGTCATTACAGTCAATGGTCAGTCGTCTAATAATTAAGAGATATTAATGTGCATTTGTGAGCTTTATTCAGCTTGTTTTTCTTTTTCTTTTACAAACGCATTTGATGTCTTCTATTTCTGTCGAAACTTATATTTTTGATTTTACAGCCAAATGCAGAATTTAAATCTCCAGTGAAGTCACACACAGTGGTTCTCAGAAGTTACAGTTAAACTGCCGCTGGCTCGTTTTAAATCTCTAACGGTAGACTTCATATCGCGGAGGAATTTCTTTTGAAATGTTTAATTATACAGTGCTGGTGCCAGGGCGCGTGCTGTACGTATACCTGCGCCCTCACGGGGCGGCAGGTGCATCATGTTTGTTGTTCTTGTCACTGACTTGTCTACAAGATGGATGTGCTGCTGAGGGAGAAGTTATACTGAAGGGACTGTCTGCTGGTACACTGCAGTCCTGCCTAAAGTGAGAAGAAGGACTGACGGTTTATGTAGTGTTTAATGTGAGGGCTTGTCCACATCAACCAACATGTCTGCCCTGCTGCGGTCACCTCTGAGGTAGGCCCTTCTCCTCCGGACTCTGACGTGCAGCTGCAGAAAGGGAGCAGCCCTGTTTTACTTAGACATGTTGACGTGTTCACGTGTACAAACAGTGTTAAAGAAGGAAAAGCACAGTGAAGAATAACACGAACTATGGCTCAGTTGTTCCTCAGTGGGGCAGTGAGCCATGGAAGTGAATGTAAACATGTGGACTGGGCAGTTGAAGGAAACACTGTCCTCACTGATGCTGTTATTTACACCTGTTTGCTGACAATATGTTAAAAGCCAGAAAAGTACATTACATTTTTACACTTTCTAAAAAATTTACTTTTGTCGAATTATAAAAATGGCACATGACTGGCACCTTTAGTTTTCTCACTTTTTTAGGGAACTTTTTTTTTGTTAAAAACTGGTATAAGATTTATTTTCAATGGTTTGACTACTTTATCAGAAACTGGTTGTGTCCGGGATGAATGTTTGTGTGCATTAGGTGCTTATTATTTATTTTAAAACACGCTAGTATTTTTTTACATGGGCATTGAGTTTATGTAGTGCTAATGCAATACTTAACACAAACCATATTGATGCTGAAATTATATGTTTAAGTAAACCTAAATTTATAAAGCCAGACTTTAAAATACTTTTTTCACCTGCCACACACAAGTTACTGTCTTGTTTTCATTTACTAACATTTTTTACGTGTGTAAGAAATTCAAATGCACACAAGCCAATTATTATTCCCTAAATGTGCAGAATTTCACTTGTTCTATGTGGTTATTATCTTATTTTATCAAGTTTAGATAAAAGAATAGCCTAATCCCATAGCGGTAACATAAAGCCTACCTGGAGAAGTGAATTAGTACTTTCACCCTGAGTGAATCCATGCACGTATGGCCTGAGGTACATTGTTAAATACAAAGTGAATAGCCATGATTACAGGCGGTGTAATAAGGATGATGGGCATACATTTAAGTCTTGTTCCACTTTCTACAGCGTCTATTTCTTTAGCTCTATCAAGAATAATCCATGTGCCCCACCTGCATTTTACATCTCACCCAATTGTCTCAGCTGGAGCAGAGCTGCACAGCAGGCTATCAATAATATCTGCTAGGGACTGGATCGCGTGCAACCTTTCCTGACCTCACAGTCCATCTGCTATCTGTTTCTAAAGCACACTGACCTGTGCTTGAACTAATGTAGGAGTGTATTAAGCCGCAGCACTATTCACATCCATAATCTACCCTGTAATTAGCTGCACTATATGGAGGCCCACGTGGTGTAGGCAGTCTGTGTTATGACATTTACGCAGTTAACAAGGAAGCTAAAGTAGTTATTGACCTTGTTGGCTGCTCATATACACTCAGCGGGTTTCATACCAACGAGCTTAATGCATATCCACAGTCGGTGGAGTAATTTCCCCATTACAGGACCATGTTTCAGTCAACTAAACCCAATCCAGCACTAATGAGCCAACAATAACTGTTGGAAACTGAAAGGCATTATTTTGTAATTAAGCCAATTCAGTGATTATCAGATGATTGTTAAGGTCTGACATTATTTATAACAGTATGCAGCTAAACACTAATTGCTGCATTCACGGATGCGATATGCTCTGCCGGCTTTGTTCTTTTTGTAATTCAAATACGGTGGGTGACAAAAGCTCAACCTAGAAACAGACAATTTAAAATAAAAACATTTCCAAGTGGTTTTGATGAGGTCACTTATGTCGCGAAGACCATATTGCAACCTGGCAACTATCAGCCTGGGGGCTAATGTCAAAAGCAAGAAACTAGAATGGTCCTTTGTAGACTGCAACCAGGCCCAGCAGTCCATATTCAATCAAGCTGCAGCAAACCTCACACACTCTAACAGTTCTCTGACTATCCAATATTCTCTCTTGTAGTCTTTTTACCAGCTCTATATGATAACATGTTAAAGGGTCATCGTTACATGACAATCTTTTCATAATACGTGTGTGTGTGTGTGTGTGTGTGTGTGTGTGTGTGTGTGTGTGTGTGTGTGTGTGCGCGCGCATGTGCGCGCATGCTCCTTTTAAGATTGACTTTTGTGACTTTAGGCGAGAACAGTGCCTCACATATCCGCTCTTCTGATTGGTTACTTTCAACACATTATTTCACTTGTGTAACTGCGGTTGTTCCACTGTCTGCCGTTTGTGTCACCTGTAATCAGAAGTGCACATGTCTAACTAACACGCCAAACTCTGTTTGGAATTCCTGATATTTAATGTTTCCTCACTGAATATCAGAGCTGAAGGCCGGCCTTTAATGGCTTTTACGCCTTTGTAACTGATCTACGTTCAGCCTTACTGTTGAACTAGGATATCTTGAATTCAATCCGTATCGCCAAAACACAATGCACATTATCTCAAGGCATCCCAACTCACCCAAATGACATAGCGGAATATCAGGATTTTAAAGTGGGAATGATAGTCTGTCTGTGCCATGATTTGGAACATGAAGGTGAAATAGTTGCTTTGTGTAGCAGTCGCTACTTCTACCTGTTTGTAAACCGTAAGTTGACAAGTTACATTTTCCATCGATTGTTCACTCTTAAGACAATTTCCTTTTTATGTAAGTTGTTCACATCTCTTTTATTTTCTGCGTTGGTATATGGTTATATTTCCTCTCCAGTGCTCTCTCTCCTTTCCTCCTCAGCTGTCCATCAGACTCAGACGGCCAACTTCCCCACAGCTAATGTTATTTTTCTCTCTCTCCTCCTCCAGTCTGATTCCTGGAAATATCACACAGAGTTGAGATCAAATTTGTGTGGTCTTATAAACTAAGCCACACTAACTTGCCTTAACATACTGTTGCATTCATTTAGAACTGCAATCAAGCATGGACATCATAAGAGTCTGGTATTACTGTCCTGTTTATTAAATTAATCCCGTCCAGTCAATCTGAACCAATAATTCTTAGTTGCAGATTATAACATCTATCCTGTATCATTAAATGTTTTGTGTATGTCTAAAATGTTGTCATGGAGTGGAGGGATGGACAATAATGTTCCCACATTCCACATTCAGCTCTGAAAAGTGTAACACATAAACCTAAAAAGTGATGGAAAATCATCTAAAAAGTCAGTCAGTGCAGGATTATGTTTCTAAACTGAACATTTCCCTTGCCTCAGTTTTTTTTATTTCCTCGCTTATAACGAAACACATGTTGAATTTAAATTATGTGTAGTCAACTTTGTATTTAACTTATTTATTTACTTTAAGTTTAAACTTAAAGTAACTGTATTAATAATTCAAAATGAATCATTGGTCATCCCTGTTTTCTTGAAATAAAAAAGGAAGAACCTGGACTTCTTTTCCTTTAAGCAACCAAATGCCTCTTGTTTCATCCGGTTATCTATTGTTTGGAACATGGTCTTGATCTCAGCCTTCAACCAAGCAGAATATAATGTATGAATGCTACTTTCTTTAGTATCTCTATAATTGTGATGGGGCTGCTCAAATAAATTAGAATCTGACTTCAAGAGACTTTTGTGTTTTCTTGTAAAACTTAAGAAGTTGTTTTCATGCCTCGTCGTTGAACCCTATCTTCAGCTCATGGTTTGGTAAGAACAACTTGAGCTTTATGATACATTTGTAGATTTTCTTTTCGAAAAGGCCATTTTTGAATCATGCTATAATTATCTTCTATCCAGGGCTGTGTGCTCCCAGATGTCTCCTCCTTATGTTCCTGGAATGACTTTCCATCTGGCAGCTCTCTCTCTCTCTCTCTCTCTCTCTCTCTCTCTCTCTCTCTCTCTCTCTCTCTCTCTCTCTCTCTCTCTCTCACTCTCTCTCTGTCTCTGGCCTCCCCAATGCACCATGTAGTCACTTTCAATCTGACTGCATCGGTTTCTCTAACATAACACTTTTTAACACTCTGCATATATAATGCAAATGCAAACCACTTTGCTCTAAACTTCCTCTATCATTCTGTTGTCCTCTCTCTCTCTCGCGCTCTGTCTCTCTCGCTCGCTTCCTCCCTTTGTCGGTCTGTCTTTCATTCCTGTAGCTATCTAGCTGCTATGCCCCGGGAGTAGAGGCCTGCTCAATGTGGCAGAGATGATTTGTTTGCTTTGCAATTATTTTCCGTCAGTGGAGACAAATGGATTCATACTGCATAGAAAAACCCACACAGACAGGGCCGCGGCGATGAACACAGTGGAAATCCCTAACAAGTTCTGCCCTGGAAAGATGGAGATGGGGAACACGGAGCACCTTGGGTAAAGATTTGATAGCTTTGTAAAAAAGACCTGCACATGGCCTAATGGCAGCACTGCCCACTGAAATACACAACACATGAACGAGCAGAGTTAATGATTTAGGTGTGAACTCATATTGATGCAACAGTCACTAAATACGATGGAGGGCTGAGCTGTAAGTAAAACCACTTCCCTCTAAATGTTTGTTTGTGTTAATGGTTTGGTGTGTAAAGGTCAACATCATGTAAAGAGTAATTACAAAATGCCTAAGAAATCACATCCAAATAATGCAGTGCACACCTGCTGCGGTTCAATGGACAGTTGTGAATTGAGGTGATTGGCTCTGTGTCTCATAGACAATCAGATGTTCACATCTAGCAAAGGAAAGAGACCAGTAAGAACAGAGGGGTTTGTGCCGCTCGGTCTCTGAGAATCATGTTTTAGTTCAACCACACTTTGCTTTGAGGAAATCAATTTAAATCCAATAATTGTCTCAAAGCTCCAAAACCCTGAAGGATTGTGTCTTTTAAGTCACCAAATTTGATTCATGAGCGTATGCAAACATTTACTGACAATGGTTTTGTTTGTTTTTCTAAACAGTATCAAGTTGTTTGCACTAGAGCCTGATTGTTTTACGGTTATTTTTGTGCTCTGGTCATGTCATATGGTGGTGATGGGAAAGTTTGATCCACTCATGACGATTGCATTGACAATACACTGCATTCATTGAATTTGGGTTAAATAACTTTGCTGATGTGACTCATCCTTGTTTACTTTTGCGAGCTGCTGCATTGCAGGCAAGTTGGTTATATCAGCGCTCACAATCATGAGTTATATTACACCAATTAAACTGGTTACTGTGTTAACTCTAATGTGAGTTGAAGATGTCATTAGGTGAGGGAGAGTCAGGCTGCATCCTTCGGAGGACTCTGTCTACGAAGGCCGAGCAGAGAGGAGATGGTCAGATCTTCAGAGGATTTCTTGTTCGCACTTGTTTGCACTTTCCGCAGTTCAGTAACCTGCATATTGAGCTTGTTAGCTTCTTCACCACCGTGCGAGGAATCCTGGAATAGGTTGGTCTAGGAATGATCTACTTGTTGAATCCATTGTTGTTCAAGAATGTAAGGACACATTTATTTAAAGGAACCTTAGAAATGGTACAGTCTAGTCTCACTGCCAGGATTTGACAGGGGTCTTCAAATGCAGCCTTCAAGGGATGTGGCTCCTGAATTGAGACACAGCTGTTGTCTTGGTTTAATGCTGAGCTAACTTGAGGCACAGCTGTACATTCTTATTTAAATAGTATAATAATTAATTATTAATAGTCTATATTGGACTTTACCTGAATGAATGGGCTTAAGTAAACTTATGGACTTGTGAGATGCATTTAATCCAGGCAGTGGTTATATGTATTTGGCAAAACCGCACAGTTGTGTACACATGTAATCTTAAGGAGACAGGGCCAGTTTATCATATTTGTTCTTATTAATGTCAAATAACAGTTGGTTTTATAAATGCCTGAATGCTCATGTACAGTAGGCATATATTTTCACATTGAGCAGGTAGAATATGTAGCCAGGACTGAGTGGAGGGGAAGGGTCTCCCCATTTGCTCCTTGTGTGTGATGGACACAACTGGGCTGCAGACTTTTTCCTGTCTTTGCTGAACTTTCCAACTATCCACAGTTAAAGAGATTAACCTTTTCCTCCCAGCTCACGTCTCCTTTATTTTACTCTTGCATCCTGTCTTCCTTTCCTCTTTATGACCCCGTCTCCCCTTTTTCAGTGTCTCTGTTGACTATCCCTTGTCCTGTCTCCCCCTCCTCCTCTTGTCTCCACTTCCCTCCCTCCTTTTATACGAAGGGCAGGTTCAGGGGTCACCAATTACTCTGAGAGGGCTGAGAAAGTTGTATGGGCTCTGCCCTCGGGGCTGCCATGTTGCATTATCATCAGGGAGATTGCAGGTATGCAGCAGCCACTGGCTGCCGGCACAACAACCACAACCTCAGCCCCAGCACCGGGCCGTATAGACTCGTCTAAGTTCAAAACCTCCTCATGCCTGAGCGGCTGGCCGGCTCCGAGTGAGCCCCCCTCTCTTACTGAGCTGCTGGGCAGAACTAATATGTATGTCTAGACTTCCTGGGAACCCCTCTACCTGAGGATATACAGCATGACAGTATATGTGCAGATTGTTCAGCTGCTTTTATACCGATACACGTCTTGAGTAAGAGTTCCATTCAAGTGAATGGGCAAAGTGGTCTCAGGCCTTTGTTCTCCATTGTATCTTAAAGTCTGGTCGTCACTGTGTGGTGTTCAGTGATTCCTGGGTTTTACTGCTCCCAGCCAAGAAATAGTGTGGTACACAACCCCCTGTAAAACCCTAATGTGCCATCTTTAACTTCAGTTTTTGAATGGAATAATTAAATAATTGATTAAATGTCATTAGCAAGCCTAGAGATGCTGGAAGGTGGATTTTCTTTAACCTTTTGGACAGAGCCAGGCATGTTTCCCCTTGTTTCCAGTCTTTTTCCTGAGCTAAGCTCACAGTCTTCTGGCTGCTTCATATTTAACAGGTCATGTTGTATTTCCTGACATTTTGAATTGTCCCTTTTCTTCCCACTTGAAACATAAAATTCTGTTTCACCAACATTTACTGTCTTGGTTTTTAAGAAGTACATTATGTCGTTACATCGGTAAACCGAGTGTGGGTTTTTTTATCGGACAGCATTGGATGTGTCTTACATTAAAAGTCAGATTTAAAGGATTACAGTTGTATATTTTGATGTAAAGTTTTACATGTCATCATATGTAGAGTAATCCAGGGTCATTTTACAGACAGTCTGCGTCAGCACTGTTCAAATTTAGTGGCTGTAAAATCTCTCCCTTCTCAATCACTCTGTGTTCCACCTTTAAAGAAATGTGATGGCGGTGAGGATGTTCAGTCTCCTCTTGCTTTGTGTTCTGCCTCCAGGCTCAACACTCAATCCAACAACAGCAAGCCTTTTTTACCACTCTCTTTATCCTGCCTGCCTCCACCACCTGGGTGCTGCCTCTGCAAAAAGGTAAAAACAACATTTAGTTTGCTGGCGTCTTAATACAGACATTTCAAATGACGGAGACCTGGTTCACTTCTTTCCAAACCCCATCAGAATCGATTGTCAGGCTCACAGAGAGGCCCGGCCCAGTGCTGCTGAGGCCGCGGCTAACAGAAGCTGTGCAGCCAGTTGGATTTGAAATGGCTCCTGAATAGAGAATCCCTGAGTGTGATTCAGTGTGCTCAGCCAAACCCTTGGTAATTGCAAAAACAGCACTTGGTCCACTAATAATGGGTGCGTGTCATCTCCAATCCCCAGTCTGCCTGTCTGTCCACGCCACAGAGGCAGCAATTACAGACTCTTGCCTGCCGCTGCTGGACGAGCACACAGTGAGGGCAGGGGAACAGTGGACTGTGTGTGTGTGTGTGTGGGGGCGGTAGGTGAAGGGATGCATTAGTAACTGAAGGAGGTGTATATGCTTCTCTCTCTCTCTCTCTGTTTGTGTGTGTAGTCCAGGTATTACTCGTGTTGTGGGGACTGCAATCTGTTGACACATTTTGGGGACACAAAGCAAATCATTAAATGTTAAGGTGAAGACACGTTTTAAGATGAGGCAGTTAGTAGGTATACTTCAGGTTAGAGGAAGTCTAAGGGAATCAGTTTGAAGTCATTGTAATGTACTCTGAAGTCCTGGAGACATGACTGTGTGTGTGGATTTTGGAAAGGGCAAACGCAGACATGCAGCTACGTTTGAGTTTATGAATTGAACAGATGCTCTCAATCAGCCCGACAGCCACAAGTGTAAACCTGAACTAACCCAAATATTGAAACCGTATTAGTTTATTTCACACATCAGAAATACAAACTAAATGAAATATGATAGGATTGAGGTAGGGATGAAATGGTTTTATGATTAAAACCGGTAAAATTTGGTTAGTATTACCTTGTGAAATCAAAATAATAATTATAGCCGTGGCTGATTACTGTGTAAAGCTCATAGTAAAAGCTGTGTAGTGTCAACGGTGTCACACACAGGCGCTGGCACAGCATAAAGATCAGTTCTACCTGTGAGTGATTGGAAAAGAGCAGAGGAAAAGAATCACTTTTCTTAAATTCAGACGTGTGACCCAGATCTGTTTGTTGAATGACAATATAAAAATCAAATATCACATGATATCTGATCTTTTCTAATCAGATCTAGGCCACTTTCATACATCGTTCTAAATCAGATACAGATAATAACCAAATGTTTAATACGACCTCAGTCTGAACAACCATGTGACCTGTATCGGAATTATATGCAAATGTTATGTCACTCTAGATTGACATTCCTCATAATTTAACATGGAGGACAGCTGCAATCAAGGTAGTCAGTGGAATGGCCGTGAGGTTTTAGACCTCATAATTACTTGGGATAACACATCTGTACATGCAAGACTCGAGGGGTCGTAGCTTAGCAGTCGGAGTTTGAAAGCATAGAGAATACAATTAAACTGTAAATGCTGACATCAATGTTTATCACCTACTTGTTCTCCTTGTTTAGTTCCGGACTCTGCGTTTTGGTTGTGACGTTTTGATGTTCTTCTGTGCATGTGGGTCACATCAGGGCCATGACCCAGTCACATTTGAGGGTGATACTGGCCACATAATTCAAGATTATAGCTACATAAAATAACCTGATACAAAGAAAACCTGAATTGAACACTAAGAATTGCAGTGTGAATGTTGAACCACCCTGATACAGTAAAGCCAATTTTTTTATTTGTAATATATATATTATGTCATTAAAAACTTGGTGTAATTACTATAGTTTATGAATCAGCAACTTTTGAACATTCAAATCACAGTTTAACAATTTTGCGATAGTCAGAGAAGAAGTCATTAAACATTTGGTGCTGATCTGAATCCTGATCCAGGAGTTTTCTTTCCTTAACATTTTGAGTTTCAACACTATCACCCTTTTCTTAGGGAATAGTTAATGGAACTTGAGAAAAAGTCATGTACATAAAAGGAACTGATAACTATAGTGCGTGAAATTTGGTGCAGCTAGACTGAATTTAAGGGAACTGTTGGACCTATTTGGATTTATGCATTCTGAGTGCCATCCTAGTTTTTTATGTATTTTTAGCAGCTCAGTTTATCGACCACTGTGTCCAGATGTGACGTTGAAAAATAAGATAAAACTAATTCTAGCACTGAGTGAAAAAAATCAAGCATCTGGGAATGTAAACTGTTAATGTATCAGTTTTCTTCTTGAAGTTTAAACTGCTGTTTTTAAAGACGTTTTTCTTTTTTGTTCTGTTCATCTAAGTGTGATAACTCTGTGCTTGTGTGAGCAGCACCCAGTCGGACATCTCTCTGAGTCACTTCCTTTACTAAACACTCTCATGGCTACCCATCCATGACTCCTACAATGGCCATCACGAGGATTTAATAAAACATCCACTGATCTTTCCTGTTATGCTGCTATTGTTTTATTTGATTTTCTCTACGGAGGCATGACGAACTGGTGTCATGGCAGACAATGGTAAAGAGTCAGGTTCTGACCCCAAAACTAATTTGGCAGCTTAAGCTCTTTTAACAAGTGGCAGTTTCACCAGTACTCAGTTTGTTTATCCCTCGTTCTGCTCTCTCTTTATTTGTTTTCATTTCCTTTTTCTCAGACCCTTTAACGTTGGAGGACTTTACACTTCGCTTGTTTTCACACACCCCTCTCCTCCGCTCTTTTGGAATCTGAAGCTCTGTTATTATTTTTCTCTTTCAGTCAAATCATTTGAAACTATCACATTTTACGAGATTTGACAGTTTTACCACCCAACTGTCACAATACTAGTGTTGTGTAATCACTTCTTAAATCGAGAACCTTGTTATCGGCTCATTTGTGTTTCTCACAAACTTGGAACTTCAATGCAGATGATTATGTAAAACAAAGTATCTGCTTTTGATTTGGTCGGACTGTTGTTGCCGTTATTTTATATAAACACTTAGTTTGGTTGCTGAGAAGTCAGAGGTCAAAGCAGAGTAGCAATCCATTTGAAATTGGACACAGCTCCATACCACCTCTGTGTGTGTATGTTGATTTCCTAAGGCAACTTATGTCGACACCTTCCTACAGACAGACAGACAACTCATGTACTTGGTTTACTCTGTACTCTATCAAGTTGCTAACTCTGCCGCTGGCAGCTAGTAGTGAGTGAACAGTCGGCCTATTGCCAGATTTTACGGTCTGTAGAACCATAACAATTAGCTAAAGAAACTATGGAAGGCTGCAGAGTCAGCCAGTTATCATCTGTGAAATTGTTTTTACAAGTTAGAAGTTTCACTTTCACAGTCATTTGATCCACTGTTTAACATTAACTGTTGTTTAATAGTAAAGCATGTTATGTACTACATCTGAAAGGACAAATACTGCAGTACCAATACTATAGCAGACAGTCTGGACTAGGACAGTGGTCAAAGAAACACAGACGTGTGTGCAAGTATACACATCCTTAAACTAACACTACATACACATATTATTCGATTTATGCGATAAAGAGAATAAAAGTTTATTTTCCATTTGTTTCTACAGAAGAAAAAGGCCTTAAAGCCACAAGGCCACTGACTCAAATATAAAAAACTGAGAATGCAAACTTATGCAAAGCTGTATGTTAGTATAAGTCATTGTGATTCGAAGGAGAAGTAAGCAAAGTTAATGAGGAGAAGATAAAGGGTGAAAGGATAATGTTGTTATTTGCTTCAGTGCAAACCAAATCAGGATTCACATTTTTAGAAGCATTTGGGAAATGGCATAAGGAGGGAATAGTGTTTGGCTGTCTACTCAGTTAATGTGATCATTTTATTTCCGGATTCCTCTGAAATCTCCTCACGGATGGACGGTCAGAAGATTCACTGATTTTAAAGTGTGGTGGTGTAGTCAAATGGTGGAGTTGAAATGTCATTCAATTTAAATGTCAGGATGCGAAGTAAATATTGTCTCTTCTCTTACATCGTACATAACTCATATATTTTCCATCTGTCCCTACAGGCTTGACTTGGCTTTTGCACCAATCAGGTTAAACCTTTTTGTATTCATTTTTTTTATCACTCTTATACTTTCCTCCACCTCTTGCCTTTTTAGTTTCCATCGAAAGTAGTGAAGTAAAATGCAATTCAATTAGGTAGCCGTTACCCTGAGGCCTCTGTTGTTCCCTCTCTTCCTGCTGCAGCTCGAGTCTGTCTGCCGTCTACTCCTTATGCAATGTAGGGAAGTGGACCATGCAATATTCTTACTATTACACATGGCTACCGAATAATAGGCCCACGTGGGCTCAGGGGGAAAAAACTGGAAAAAGCAGATGGAACTGAGAGCCTTTTGCATTAATTTTGTAAATAAAAGAAGACTTTGATTAAATAATTACAGAAGAGTTCATTAATCTTAATTCATCTTTGCAGCAAATCTCTTAAATCACTTTTAACAAGTAAACAAAAGGTGCAAAAATGTCTCCATTGTAAATTAGAGTCTTGGATGTGTGGGATGAACGTGAAAGATATTAAAAGATCAGGTGAGTCAGGAGGAGTCACCTTACTCTAACTCCAGTTATTCAAGTGCATCTAAAATATAATCAAAACACAATAGGGCATGATGCTGTGTGATATCATCTGTTAAAACCGACACCAAATTGTAAATCACATAGGCGTCTGTTTGGCTGTTTATAACCTACTGATGTGAACAAACACTTACACAGCTGGGTTGATTTCTCTGTTTGTGTCATGACATACAGTTTTGGTTTTTCAAAGGCAGAGTTCAGTTACCTCTCCTTTTATAGAGTAACATCTAGACTGCACTCTAACATTTCACATCATTTCATAAAAGGAGTTCAGGAAAAGGCAGCATTTTAACATCAATCTCACCCGGCCTCACTTCAACCTATTTCCCTGAATGACATGTAAACTGGTGGCGTACTTTGGCAGGGCCACCATAACTCACTGAACAGACACTGAGATCAGTGGCCTCACTCTCTCTAAAGCCAAGCTTTTTGGTAATATTTCCTCAGGGAGAAAAAGAAAAAAAACGGAAGAACACTTTAAAAGTCAGTGAGGAAGAGAGAGAATGAGGAAAAGCCCTGAAGGCAAATGGAAGGGAACAGCAGTGCCGTTAGACGGAGCTACTTTAGCTGTCATGCAAGAGAACGTGAACGCACCAGTGAACTCACACAGTCAGCATCACTGAACACACATGCAGAGACAGCCACGGTGATGATGATGATGTTGCCTTAACCTCTCATATTAAACTGTGTATTTAAAATAACAGCAGTGTCATTTAGCCGTTTGGAGCGTTTTGTACTGTTCAATTGCTTTTTGTTTAAAACCCATAAGTGATTGACAGCACCTACTGTGGGGATTTGTTAAGCCTTCAAATTTATTGTGTTAGCTTTTAAACGGTCACATTGCGAAAGGTTATTACCTTTTACAGCCTTTTAGGAATAAAAACAACACAAGTGCATGATTGACATATTAACGTGATGTGACCTGGAGAAGCAACTGGCCCCAAAACCATGCAATCTGCTCAGTAGTTAGAAGTCAACCGACAAGTCAAACCAAATGGCTTAAACTCTCCGGAGATATTTGGTTTGTCAGAGCTGATTAGACCCAGGGAGGCGTAAGCAGACACTCTGGGATAACACGTGGTGGCGTTGAGTTGAGCCGTTGGCCTGTTTACTGGACGATGTGTTAGGACAGGGAGAATGAAGCGGAGAACTCGTACGGATGGAGATGATGATGGTTGATTTCTCTCACACAAGTCTCTCTGTCTCTCTCTTCTCTCATCGTATTCAATGACACTTTCCATTTGATTTCTCGGCCAAATCTTATTATGTGGTAATTGTGTTTGCTTGTGCAGGCATGCGTGAATCTTTGGTTAAGATGTGTGCACACAAGCGCATTTGTTATAATAGCTGGATGTAAGGGACACATTGCATATTTACATAGGGCAGAGAGAGGGAGACGCTTCCCGGCGAGTGTGTGCGCTGCAGAGAAACACTATGGAGCTTTCTGTCACAGCTTATCACACCACGAGATCACACAACACGATGTGACAGTGCACAGTGCAGCTCAGCAAGTGGCGCTGGGATTTTAATTGATGTTAAAACCACCAAGTACTCAAAGGGCTGATGGGTACCGTGTACCCAGAGATGAAAAGTGAGAGAAATGGTTTCTGCAATACGGGATCCTTCTGAAGCAAGGCAACCAAACCTCAAAAGAAAAAAAAAGATTGAAAATTTCTAAACATGAAAATACAACATTGACTTGATGTGTGTCCAGCAAGGTGTTTATTTCAGTCGTCAAAGTTCTAACGTCTTTTTAGGACATTTGGTCACTGTTTTTGTTCAACTAAAAGTACATTTAAAAAAAAAAAAAAACATCTCAAAGAGGTGGTCCAACAGTTCTGCAAATGACAAAGGCTACTGGCTGTTAACTATAGAGTTCAAATGGGCTAACTGATCTGGAGTATTCTAATACAACAAACATTTATTTTGCATCTTAATCTAGACCTGCATCAAAATAAATAAAAAATTATTCTTAAGAACAAAAAGTCCATAATGTTACGGGGGAATATTTTTTCTAGAGCTGCATCATAGGTTTGCCCTGAGGTGTTAAACATGTACAAATGATAATTAATTAAACAAATGGGACTGAAAATGTCATATGAAGTAATAAATGAACATGTTTGGCCTATAGCAATAGTTGCAATTGGTTTAAATTGGCAACTGGGTTGTGGTGAATGTCTTATTAGAGCATTACGCATTACGTCTATATTTACAGCTTAAACATCTGCAGCACATTCAATTGGTTTCGGACATTTTATCATGAAGCAGTAGCATTCGGATTGTTTTCATCCATCTCAGTGTTGTTCCCCTCAACTAGTTAAAGCCTCTGCATATGACCCTCTTTAATCTTGTATTAGGCCAAAGTGATCCTCTGTTAGCTCAGTGCATTGAGCTTATTACATGATGATGAATCTCTCACACTGAGTTAAGTCATTTGGATAGGAAATACAGAGGTGCACTGGGGGAAATTAGCGTAGCTTTAACTTGGCCTACCATAGCTTAGCCTGGCGGTGCTATTGAAATAGCACCTTTTAGGCTGACAACAAAGCTAATATTAGCTTAGCATTAGCAAACAGGGGGCTTAATCAGGCTGCTGGGTTGTCAGAACGTATAACCACATGCTTCCAAGGGTCCCTTTGGAGTTATAATCCTGGGTCTCGGCAGGCGATGACCTCATGGGCTGGACTGGTGCCTGTGGGAGGATTGGGGAAGCTGTGTGTGTCTCGCAGGCCACTCACTGGGATTTGTGTGTGTGTGTGGGTGTGTGTATGTGTGTGTGTCTGTGTGTTCTTTATGGCCGATTGTTTTATTGAGTCATACGACACAGAGAGACTCTACTGACACCGTCAAGTTGAACTTTACAAACGGGCACCAGAGTAGAAATCCAGCTGTTTTGTTTGGGCATTTTTGTGCAGTCTCTCATGGAGCTGCAGTGTGTGTAGGCCCCAGGTTACGAGACCAATGATATTTCAATTGTGTCCATGCCACTCTGCATTAACAGCATGCCTTGTTTTTTCTCATGGCTCAGAGATAATTGAAAAGGTTAACCTGTCAGTTTTATCTTATGTTATTTGTCTTTCCTTAGACCTAAATAGTGGTTAAGGACATCGCTGATTGGCAACATGGCACACTCACTTGAGTCAACTATGACCAAAAGGCCATGTTGTACACTCAGAAATGATCATTTAAAGCACAATGTAGCCGGGAGCAAAGGAACGTCAGTATCCAGCAGCAAGAGAGAAAATTGTATTTCTACCCATTAAATATATTTGTGCTTGACCTGTATCAGTGAAGAAAATGAATCACTGGCCTTTCCCCGTGATCCGTCATTATGGATTCGTAGAATGATAATCTAAGCAGGCCTTTAGTCCAGGCAGACCACCCCCTCTATGAGAATCAAGATCCAAGAGAATGGGGCTTTGGGGTTAAAATAACTCCACATCTTTACACGGAAAGCTTTGGAAATTGGAAGTCAGTTGACTGAGTTAAATGCACACACACACACGCACACACAAATACACGCACCTACACACAGACGGTGAGGCGAGGGACTCTGGAGGCAGATTGCTTCGCTGTCAGTGTAGGAGACTGTCAATAGCTCCAGCCAGCCATGGGCATCATCAGCCAGAAAGACCCAGGACTCACTGGCTCCACTCCACAGCAGAGGCAACCTGTCAACGTGATGCAGAAGGCCTTAGGCTTCAGACGTTAAGAGTCTTTATGAAACATGCGGTACAGAGAGACCTTATGGTCACTGGACTGGTATGCAGAGAGGCTGAAGCCAAGTCATACCAGAGATATCCACTTAGCTGAAAGCTACGACTGAGCGAGATAAAAGCTATATGTGAAGAGTTAATGACTTGATCAATTCTTTTTTTAGTCCCAAAATGAACTGTAGACATATATAAACGTTGTATATGGATATGCGAATGATTCAGCCAATTTTACACACTAACTGACTCAAGCCAACATAGAAATGATCTACATTTGTGTAACTGGTTAAGTTCATTCTTAGTATTTAAAACATTGCAACATAATAAACTATAATTCTATGGCAGTCCAGAGTTTTAGGGTATTTAGGACTATTTAAAACATACTGTAGCCTTGAAATTAGAAACATATTAAAGGTTCAGTGTGTAGAAGTCAGTGACCTCTAGTGGTGAAGTTGAATGTTGAACCTTGATACCCCTCACCTCACACTCTCCTTCCAAACATGAAAGAGAACCTGTGGAAGCCTTCAGTTGTCATAATAACTAAATGTTTTTAGTTTGTCCAGTCTGGGCTACAGTAAAAAACATGGCGGCATTCGTAGAGAGGACCCGCTCCCGATGTCCATATAAAGGGAACATTTCAGGCTAGAGAAAATGACAGTTTATACAATTTAAATGATTACGCACTATTGAAAATATTACAAGGTTTATTCAATTTTCAATTTCTGCCAATAGATCCCTTCCACCTAAATCTTACAAACTGAACCTTTAAGGCTAAAATTACACACTTCACTAGAAACCTTGTTTTTGTTCAGATGATCTCACAAAGGTTTTGGCAGAAGTATTCTAATAACAAATCGTCTTCTTAAAAGTTGGATGCAAAAATCCACAAGTTTTTGATTTAGACATATTTCCATTTACTCTCTGCTGAAAATAAACAACCTTATCTCTTTTTGTAGCTATTCTTACAGCTTAATAAGAATGATGGATGGAAGGCCGTCACTCTGCCTCTGTGCTGCTGGACTCGGATAACTACACCTTTAAGCTGTGCCATGTTAGTGTGTGTGTGTGTGTGTGTGTGTCCACGCTCGCTCTTGCCCCCTGGATGTGTGTGTCCATCCTCTCCCCATGAGAACCGGCCCTCTGGCCTTCCAGCTGAGTTCACAGATCCAAAGTCGAGTTAATCTCGTTTTACCTTTAGCCCCAAAAACAACACAGGAGTAATCCAGGAACAGCTGTAATCAAGCATGAAACCACTGAGGGCTGCATGCTAGCTGGGGTCAGGGAGCACAACAGGAAGAGACCTCGAGAGAACTCTGGGACATTGAACTAATAGTCAAACATTATGTGGAAGTGGCATTGATACATGCTCTGTCATGTTGGTTCGGAAAGACTTTTTTAGGTAAATTAATAATTTGATCCTGCATGTAATGGCTATTTTCTAACTGGCCTTTCTCTGTTATGCTGTTGTATTCCTTATTGGCAACTCCTGTCACATTACAAATTACAAGTGTGCTGTTTCGGGCAACAGGTCGAAGAATCTCTCCGGTTGATATTGTCTGTCTGAAGTGCTTTGGACCGCTGTCTGTGAATATCTGTCTCAACACACTCGGAACAATTATATAAGAAGGCTTAGGACACAGAGACAGAAGGAGAGGCGAGGCAAGAGACGGCGAGAGGAGAGGGTACAAACAGATGAATAAATGAGTTAAGTGGAGAGAAGGGAATTTGTGCTTTCACCGCCACCCCCCAGCCCCCTCACCCTCTCTGCCTCCTGTTGGACAGTTGAATGTGTGCTAGCTATAAGTGCTCTCCCCTTTCCCCTCTCGCCTCACTGCCCCTCCACTCTTTTCCCAATAGAAATTGCTCCATGGCATTAAATATGTAAAATTAGCATTTTAAGTAGAACACATTTCTGTGTCGCGCCCTGCTAGCCCCCCCCCCCACCCACCCACCCACGCACCCACCTACCCCCCCTCTGCCTGCCGCCCAGCCCTGAGCACATAAGCCACACAAACTCAAGCATGCATATGATATGCATTTGGTCATCTCCATGGTAACACTGGTGGGGGGAAGGGAGGGGCCCAAAGATAGAAGGATGAAAAGGTGTAGTCATTGAGAGTGTATCAGATTGTATTTATTTTTTATTTAGTGAGTTTATTTAGGGGGTAAGTCACACCAGCACCTCTTAATGTGAAGAACAGAGGATCCAGGAAACACTTCCCACTCTGCACTGCCTGCATGCAGACTCACAAGTACTTTGACACTTATCTGTTCACTGGCTGAATATTTTAGTATATTGTATTGAAATTATTAAGATCCTTGGAGAAAGATTTTGAAACCAAGTCTCTCGAAGGTACAGTATTCCCATCTTTGAAGAAACACGTATAGTTGTGAGTAGAAGAAACACACATGCATACATACACACCGAACACACACACAAAATGATCCATTAACCTTTGCCCTCACAATTCAAAGTCAAAAGGGTACAACTGTCTATGGAGACACGTGGCCTTTGGTATCCCAACACTCCCAAGTCCACCTCTAATTCTACTAACACCTATAGTTCAACAGTAATGCACAGTGACTGACTTTATACTATATGTGCACTTAGTGCCCGTGGGCCACTTCACTCCGTTATCTTACATGCTGTATGTCGAACAGTAACATCCGTATGGAATATGAAAGATGAATAGCCTAGTGCAAATGAAGAGTACTTAACTAATTAATCAGTTAGTCTACAATATGTCACATAATAAAGACCAGTATACAAAATCCAAATTCATTCAATTTATTATTATATAAAACTGAAAATACAAAACCTCAAACGAGAAGCTGGAACCTGACTGTTGGTTTTTCCAAATCATTTATTGAATCAATTATTATTATTAATAAGATAATTTACCTTTAACATTCTCTTGAAATAAATAAATAATAATGGTCAATTGGGAAATAAGTTCACTTAAAGAAGAATATAAAAGGATTCAATGAATGGTTGTGTACATAGAATGCATGATATCATCACAAACTTTCCTACACAACAAAATTAAAGTTTTGATGGACAGTCGTTTAATTCAGACAATTTCTCCAAGGAATACTTTGGGCCTGAGGTAAGTGATGCATAGACAAAAAATTTCACTGGCTGTAGAGCTACTTTCACCACAAAATTGTTTTCATAAAAATGTGATGTGCTGCGAGACTCTATTCACGTCCATGTAGTAGAGAGTGATGATGAAAAATGGCAGAATACCAAAGAGGAACGTAAAAATTTAAATTTCCTGCTTTAAGTTTGTTTTATTCAATTTATCTTTTGGAAAAGACGTTTAGCCTGATGACTTCACTCAGGGTTCCCCTGTGCAATCTAAAAGCTATTTCACAGGCAGTGCAATAAAAGCAAATCCTTCAGTGAGAACAGTCTTAGTGGAGCGGACATGACACTGGTGTTCAGTGTCTTATATGACGACAGATGAGAAAATTAATAAAACATATTTTTTTATTTTATAAGCCCATTTTTTAAATGAAGTGACAATGCAGGAGGCAGGACATGATGTTTGAAGTCTGGAAATCACATGTGTTTGTTTATTGCACATCAAAACCTCTCTGGCTCCTGTCATAAAAAGCTCTGGAATCTCGTTGTGTCTCCACTCGCTCGCTGTGACTCCTCCGGACTGTATCCTGCTGTAATCTCATATTGGCTCATTCATAGAAACAGTTACCTGTATAAAGCTGGGTGTTTGTTGCTGTTGTCACTCAGGACAATCAGTAGATGATCAACTGATGATCACCTCATTTCTATCAGTACAGATAATATTCCATCAGGGTGATATTATCAGGATAAACATGAGCTCTGTAAGATCGATAGGCTGTTCAGTTGAGCACCTTAAGCTCTTTGAGGGGATTGTGCATAATTCAAAACTTTACCTACGTTGTTTTCTATTACCGGGACAGAGACAGAGAGAAAGTTTAAATTTTGGCTCATAATATGAAAATAATGATGTTTGTTTTAGATTATGTATCATTTTTCTTCATCCTGTGGTTGTGTCGAAATCATGTTCACAAACAGATAATCGTTTTTTAAATGGATCATATGGTTAACAAATGGTTAACAAATACTAAATATCATTAATGATATATAAATTGATTTGAATGCAGTATTTATGTTGGCGACACTTTGCACTCATCACATCATCGTATGAGGCTTTATTGATGCTTGAGCAGGCGCAGCCTGGGATGAGTAAGGATACTGGTTCATGATGTGTGGCATCACATATTTATTAAAATCAGGAATCCAAGTCTGATTATATTGTGTTCCAATGGATGGCACTACTCACAACCATATGATGTCAGTTTTATAACATTTGTCTTGAAAATCCAGGAGATTTGATTGGGCAACTTCTGAAATCAAAACGGAATTTCCTGCATTTTAATCTAAATGAAAAAAATCGGTTTCAGTAAATTTAAGATAATTACTTAGTTACTTACTTATTTAAGATAACTGGGCAAAATGTTCAAAAATGTTGCAAAGATAAAACGTTTTGTACGATTGGTAATTGTCAAAATACATGTCAAATGATTGTTTCTTTGAAGTTTAAAGTTTAAATATATTTGCTTTTGAGTGAAGGTTTGATGTTTCATTTTTTTGTTTAAAAGAGTAGTTTACCGGAAATAGATAATTCACTCATTATCTACTCACCACTATGATGATCGAGGGGTGGATGAAGTCGTTGAGTCCACAAAACCCTGCTGGAGTTCCAGGGGTAAACAGAGTAGCAGCCGAATCTAATACAGCTGAAGATATGAGGGACTTATCAATAGACGTAAAAAAACAAAGGATAAAAAACACAACATACCTTCATACTGCTCCTGGGATGTCATCCAAGTGTCCACAAGCCCCAACATTCATATTCGACTCAAAGTGAGGTAATTTACATTGTGTTTTAAAGCCTAAATGTACACTGATATCTTTCAACGAGTTGCATTCAGGGACCGTCAGAAACGTCCACTAGTTTAGCCTCTTCTGGTGGACTTTTAGGCGTACAACGTGGAGGAAATGACCTTGTTTCGAGTCAAATATAAATGTCGGGGCTTGCAGTTACTTAGATGACACCCAGTATTACTTTTTAACACTTACCAGCACAGTTCTTGTATTTACAAATCGTTTCATTGTAAAAAAGACACAGAAAAAAAGCAGAATGTTGCAATAAAAACCCAGCGATGTAGTGACACAAGTGCTAATGATATTTTAGTTAATATTCATTGTGGTTTAATTTACCTGCATTATTTTATAGTTGTAAACTGTCAACCCTTCAGTCTGGTTGGAAAAAACGTGACTTCAAAGAGTTTCTGAAAGAAACAGAAGTCCACTTCCTGCTTAGTGGGTAAAGAGCAGAAAGCAACTGAGGGCTGAGTGTGAAGTAATTGTATGCTGCTTTTGTGTAACCTACACACAACAACACACACAAACACACGCCGCCATGTGTTTCTGTTTTATCCTCTGTGTGTGTGTGTGTGTGTGTGTGTGTGTGTGTGTGTGTGTGTGTGTGTGTGTGTGTGTGTGTGTGTGTGTGTGTGTGTGTGTGTGTGTGTGTGTGTGTGTGTGTGTGTGTGTGTGTGTGTGTGTGTGTGTGTGTGTGTGTGTGTGTGTGAATGTGTGGGAGCGAGACAGAGGTCCTGCGAGTGGTGCGGAGCTGGACAGAGGGCAGATCTGAAGTTAAACGATGACTCTAATGAATGATGCTGTAATGATCTTGTCTAGGTTTGTAAAGCTGGTTTCCATACAAACCAAGACAAGATGGAGAGTCAAGCTGGAGGCCATAGCGCACACGCACATGCGCACACACACACACACACACACACACTCACTCAGGCAACAGTCAGTGCTCTGTAGGTTTTTCTGTGCCTTAATGCTGTATTTCTTAATCATCTGCCTTTTCTCTCTAATGCTGTTTCCATTTCACTCCAATCCATCCATTTTGAAAGAAACCAAGTTTCCTTCCATTGGCGAGAAAACCTCAAAATAAACTTTGGCAGGCCTTTCCGTCCCAAGCGCCCACATAATCAATCATAACCAGGCCATACAAATTCATCAGCTTGGATCCATTTTGCTGTAGTTAGAGATCAAAAGGTTGCAAGTTGACTATAGGAAGTCCAGGTACTAACCCAGACTAATTTATCTAACATGGGAGAGATTTAGCCCCCTGAGGAGATGGGGACATGGTTTTTCTCCATCACGTCGAATATCCTCGATGGGGCTCGAGGGCACTTAGTCCTACCGCAGCATATCCTGTACAGCGTTTAACATTCCATTGATCAGATTAATTGCAGTTGATTGTGTCCTGTTTGAGGAAGCGTGTGAAAGTACACATTTAAATGAAATCATTTCTCAAGCACAAGATGAAACTTTCTTTTTTGAGCCTTCGGTTATGGTCTACCGTTCATTAGATGAAATCCAAATGGTTCTATTTCTCTCAGATAGGAAACCTTGTAACTAGCACTCTTTTAAAAGTTGCTGACAGTCTATTAGCCCGTTCAATATGTTTTAAACACAGCTGCCACCTATTCACTCTGCTCTGTTGGTACCACAACTTGGCAAAAAGTAAACAGTTTCCCCCTCTTTCATTCACTATTTTTCCTGTTATTTTGCCAGACTCTTTTAGCCTTTAATTGAATTTGTCATTTTGTGGGTCTCTCAACTTTCTCTCTCTCCCTCTCTCTCTCTCACTCACACGCACACACAAATATGTTTCTCCGCAATTATGACTAATTGTGACTGTTGAAATTTGTGTGAGCCTAGAATTCCCTGGTTCTCCTCACTGCTCGCGGGGGCAGTCACCTCTGCTGCATTTGTCTGTGTGCCTGTGCAACACACACGTGTGCGTGCACACACACACACAAACACACACACACACACACACATTTGCACACTTCACACATTCAGTGAAAGGGCAACATTCAGGAAGTGGCAGCGCTTTGAAGACGGCAATTCATGTTTTTCAAGCGTGGAGCACTTATTGGAGGTCAGACTGAGGGTCTGTTAGGCCTCTCATATTCATTACGGAGGGTGAGAGGCGAGAGATCGAGGGAACAACAATACCCCCTAGTTACTGTGACCCCTGGACCCAGGATGTTTTTTTGTTGGTTTTCGGTTGTTAACTCCTAAGGCCTTGAGTTCAGTGATTATGTTCTGCAATTTCAGGTTATATTGGGTTAGTTCACGCTGCTCTGAGGGAGAAGGCAAGCAGGGCTCGGGAGGAGCGATTACTGAGTATACTCATCACTGCTCTGTATCTTCCAATCGCGATCCCTGTATGAAACTAATATTAGAAGGAGGTAAGGTATTTTAGAAACAAACGAAGGCCAGAGGCTACAGCCAGGAACATTTGAAAGACAGTGGTGAAAATCAGGGCGATGATTATTATCCAGACATTGAGGGGGAAAGCAATTTCAATTCACTTCCCTGAGGATTAATGCCAGTGAGTATTTCCTCAGTGTGCTTTGTATGACTGTGAATATCTTTTAGGCTGCTCAAATATACCATTACTATGCAGTCAAATATATCTCTAAGAGCCTTTTTCGTTTCTGTTACAAGCTGGCGAACATGCCAAAACATGCAACGCTCAATCTCTCATAGTCACAGAAACGTAGAAATACATACATCAGATCAAACGCACACACACACACCTCCTGAGCCTCTCGGGGGGCGATATTCGACACCACAGGCCAAAGCACATATCCTCACTGATGCAGTATCGCCCCCAAACCCTTGACACGCACACTACCTGAAGTGTGTGTGTGCGTGTGTATTTTAAACAGACACGTCAGTTTAGACTAAGGTGATTGGCTCGCTCCGACCCAGCTCCGGCCCTGCGGGGGTATCCCAGTGTCCCGCTGTCCCGATGTGGGAAAGCAGAGTGTTGGATGGGGTATCCCATAGCGCCGGCCTGGCTCCTGGGCAGCAGACAGCTAAATCAGTCACAGATTGGATTATGAGCGGCAGGTTATGAATACATCTTTCTTAGATTGCACACGGGAAAACACAAGTACTCGTGAATGTGGCAAGGCCATTTATTATGACTCCTAATACCACATAGACATAACATAGAAGCCAGAATTAGCTCTACTGGTCTTTTTAAAAATGTGGGTTATGTACCTATTTCTCACTTCTTTTTTTTTCTTTCTTTGAACTGTTTTTCTTTCTTTCTCTCCTTGGCAATTTTCTTTCCCTCTTCTCCTCTCTTTCTGTATCTTTCTCTCTTCCTCTCCTCTCCTCCTGCTTTCCTCTCAGCCCTTAGGTCATAGACTCAGTTTCAAAGTGTTGATCCTCATCTGAAATCTATTGCAATCAGCGCAACACTGGACATGAAATACAGGCCTGTGAGATCCGATACGTGAGTGTGCATGCCTGTTTGTGTTCAGATGGCTTTTTGTTACAGTCTCAGCCCAAAATAATCAATGAGACACCCGGTAGAGCGATTGTTAAACATGGTTGTCCGCTCTCAGTGTTGTGTTTATTGAAGTTGCTGCACTGTCTTTCCGTTTCCTTTGTCTTTTCTTTCTAGTATAGTATTTAGTTTAGTACTTTAGTACGTTTCAAGAAGAGCCTCTGTGATATAAGAGCTCAAATGCAAATAACGGCAGCAACAGTTACAATTCTATTCATTTATCGTGGTTGATTATTATTTGCAATCAAACTTCAGTTTTTTATTTATTTTTCTTTTGATAGTTTCAATTTTTAAAATTTTCCCAAATCTTGTAATTGCATTTAAACAGTTTGGAGCAGCCCAGGTGAAACACACTTGTCCTTAAGGAGAGCAGGTTTACCTTCTTTTGCCAGTTTATTAGGTGACACACTAGAACCAGTGTATTTTGATGAATCATACTCTAGTTACACCTGTAAATATAAGACAATAAAATGAAAGAACAGCACCTTAAACTGCATCCTCAAAAATGATCAAACAATTAAATTAACATGTTTCTCAAACAGTTTGAACAAAAATGGAGTAAAGTGAAATTTATTGTAGGACTGTTGTATTGGAGTGAATTACTTTTAGCTAAATGTTCCAATCAATAAATCAAATGAATATATATCTGCATTGGCTCATACATGCCATTATAATTATTTGTTGGATTGAGGGCTCTGGATGTCAATACATTTTTCTATTTTATAGTTGACTAAACTGTTATCATATTAAGCATTTACTCCTCATGAAATATCCTTACATAATAGTTTAACTTCACATTTGGTTTCTCTATCAAAAAAAAAGAAAGAAACATAAAACGTATTTGTCACAACAAACCAAACCAAAAACTCAAAAGATTTTAAAGCTGAAATAATAGAGTCATTGTTGGGTGGATTATTTCTTAGCGGGGCTATTTCGACTGTCATCGACTTCTGTAAGTAGTTGTTCACTCATTATTTAAATTAGACTAGTTCATATATCTGTGTGTATGTGTGCGCGTGTGTGTGTGTGTGCGTGCAAATGTGGCTGTCGCAGGTATGTATGGGTTTATTTTTCTGCAGGGCTCTGATCCCCCATGCAGGGTTTTGAGTAACCATCCTGATGACCAGGAGCTGATAAGATGAGTGTAGTTGTTGTCTTTCATCGCCCTGGATGAAACATTCCTCTCTGATAGTTTGGATCAGCCCCACAGGCCGGTAGCACAGGTTAGATGAAGACACAGCAACGTTTCCTCTGGGTCCTCCTATCTGAATTATGCAAAACAATCAGAACTTTTATGAACAAAAAAGCTTTTGGAAAAATGTATCTTATCTCCAAGTCCTCTATAAAATCGACTCCAAAGATATAGAAATATGAGCCTTAGTTCAGATTTAATCCACCAACAGCTTTTCTGAGAGTGTATCGGTCTCTTGTTCCTAAAAGCACATGTGGAACGTCTTTGTAGTATCAGCCCGTGGCCCCTCCGCCCGTGTTAGGAAAAGGCCAAACCAGTTCTCTGCATTGTTAACAACATTTAATCAAAGCTCAATCAAAATAGCTACCTTTCTTGCCGTGCCTGGCCGGAGGTAAAGTATGTCTTTTGGAGGGAGTCTTGTCTCTGTCTGCTGACAGATGACCAAAGAGAGGGCTCTGTATGTTCTTATCTTCATCTAACCCTCCTATCAAAGGAGGCAGCACATGAAAGAGAGACAAGAATCGCCCCCTGAACTAAACTGTGCAATACTTCATAAACTCCAGGGGCTGAATCATAACCAATGAAGATGACGCCCATGTTTACAAGTTCAGGCCTCGCGTGCTTTACTGCAGCAGCGCAAGCTAAATATTAGCTTGTTCTTTAGATATCTGCTCACATAGTCTTCAGTTAGTGACAAGTGGTTTTTAATTTTTCCTTTTTATTTTGAACTAATTCACTTGAGCACAAACAATAAATGCACTGGTTTCAGCGCAGATAGTGTTACCCATTTGGGAACCGTCAGAGGAGCTCGAGTTCCCAGTCCATATGCTGACCACTCCAAGTATCAATCACTGCATCTAAATGACTTAAAAGAACCATATTGATTACCAATACAGCATCATAAATCAAGACAAAGACACACTTTTTCTCTCACTGTAACACTCCCCCTCTCTCTTACACACACACACACACACAGAGCTTATGAAATCATAACCATAAATCTGGTAGACGTGTTTAACTGGACAGTGAGATGCAGATGAAGTCACACTCAGCCAGTCTGTAACATGATGTCCTGGAGACGGACAAACAAACTGACTGAACCAAATATGCTAAAAAAGAGGTTTAAGGAAATAAAATAAAAATCCATTTACTACACCAGTTTAACATCTTTGTTTTCATTTTTATTCTGTGAGCAAAACGCTGTGTTTCTCTCCTCCACACATTTCCACTCTGTAATGGGACACATGTTCCTAAGCTGCTTGGCCAGAGGGCAAACATGAAAACTCTGCAGCAATAAGAGCATTTTAGTCTGGAAATGTGTTGTATTCACTTATTTATATATCCCCACAACACCTTTGCAATATTGATTAAATCAAGAAGACGTTGCAGCATTTTAAAAAGCTTTTTAGAGACAAAACACCTCTTTTATCACTTCAGGTGAGATCCAGACTGTATTTAAGTGGAGCAGCATTTTGTTTTTGTTCTTTTTTACCTCCCTTCTTGTGGCGTGTGTACTATTTCTGTAGGTTTACTTATGTGTGTGTGTTTTTAGCTTAAACTTCCTCCACTCTGCCTCGTCTTTGCTGTGTAAGTACAGGCAAGGCAATTCTCAAACAACAAACACGACAAGCTCCGTGCAATAAAAGTATCCCATCTAATATTTATCAATATAACTCTACCTAGACTCTGTGAATCGACTTGTGTTCAGTCACTCAATTTAGTGTGAAGATGGAGAGACGGCAGAGTGCTGCGTGCAGATATTTTTAGGTCGTCAAACTTTTGCTGCAAGGAGAACAGCCAGAGATTTCAGTTTGATGCCAGGGTTTGACGCAATGCTGCTATTTAAAAAATCTAATTGGGAGGATGAGTGTGGCACCATTCATTCTTATACTGTCAACAAATCCAACGTTAAAAAAAAACAAAGCAATAATTTGTTAATCCACGTCCCAAATCTTTTCAACTTCCCTACCCTGCCTGTGGCACCCAGTCACAAGCATATTGGCGTCTACTGAAGGCTTGGAGAAAAAAAACCTCATTAATAGGTTATATATCAATATATTTTTTCTTCTTCTGTATATGCACTGTAGGAAAACATTGTGTATTTGTTGGAGGCTGTTTCATGCCTCATACTCAAGTAAATGCAAAAAAATACAGAAATATACATGTTTTAATCCTAATTATAAAGTTGTGCACATAGTACATAAAGCTTTTAAATCATAATAGTGTATATGAGATATATAAGACTTGTAAACCACATAGATATGCTTTTAATCACTTAATCACTAAAAGAAGACAGAAACAACCCTATGTACCAGATGACTATCATCAACATACAGTATAACAGTATTACTATTAACTAAGATAATCATATGCACATCACGAAACACACTGCAGAACCAGGAATTGCTTCATGAAACCAAGTCTGAAGTGCAAAAACTCCCTGTCATGTGTGGGAAATGGTGGATGCTTAGTTTTTTTGTATTTGTTTTTTAGCCTGGTGTCTACAGGAACCTTTTGGCCCCAGTGGAGTCTGTGGCACAGAGGATTAGGACTAAGATTTCAATTTTAGCTGCACAACATTCGTATCCAATCGTTGATGGCTCTTGTCCTTTTGCTCTTCTGATGGGATTTATTATCCTTTAACCTAATCCATTAAGTCCTCTTTAAGAAAACTGAACCCTCCATGCAGTTTATTCATATTTAACGAGCGCCTTTTTTGTCCATCGCTCTCATATATGTGCCATCTTTTCTCTGGGACCGTACGATCTTATTCCCTCGGTCTAAATTGAACCCTTGTCAGACAGGTCTGTCATGTTGGCAATTACTCTGTTTAATAGTTGCGGAGTCACTCTGCGCCCTGTCAGAGAGGAAGAGAGGATTTGGCGGCACTTTTCTTCAGGCAAGCAGGACGAGTCTCATTAAATTTGCATTAAGTTAAGAGAAACCCACGCATGTACACGCTCTCACATACACACCAACGCATAGCTGCACACGCACAGCGTTTACAATACAGTGTGTTTCTCCGCTGAAATAGCCATTAAACAACTATTGGAATTTCTATAAAATGCAGTAAGCTATAATACAACTGTCTTCATCCTAATGTGCCTTGTAAGAGGAGAGAGAATTTCCCAGTTGCACACTAATGAGTGTATTAAACTTTATCGTCTCTCTTATTAACGCATCTATATTTCCGGTCCCTCCATCCGCTCTCTTTTACATCTGTGGTTGAGCCTCCCTCACTGTCGTCTTTTCTCTCTCTCTCTCTCTCTCAGTCCAGTTCACTGCTCTCTCGTATGGAAACGTGAGCTGGCTCTCTGTGCTCAGTCAACCTGCAGGCTACAGCGGTTGGGCCAGTTTCGGTGTTGAAGCAGCGTTAAGTAAATTTTCCATGTTAGCTTTGAAACTGGATTAGGTCATGATTAATAAGGATAAAGCGTCTGACGTCAGTTATTATCGGTTATTATCAAGCAGGTACGGTTTTGCAATTTATTTGCAGCTAATCATCCCATTTGCTATTGCTGACATGAGTCAGATCTGCAGCATGTTAGTTTTCTTGCTCTTTTTATGTCTCTGCGAAGAAAAGGTGAAAATTAAACCCGGACGACATCATTGAGAATAGATTAGTATTCTTCGTTATAAGTATGTACTTAAAGGAAACATAATGAATAGTTAAGACTTTGGACTTTAAGCTGTATATGATACAGAAGTCATTGGGGGCATGGGAGAGGGGGAGTGTGAGAAAAGGCCTCAGAGACCTGTTCCTGTGTTATGAAAACAAAGAAATGCATCAGAGTGGATGGTTGGAGATGTCACTGCCCGAGAGAATGAAAAAAAAAACAGAAACCAGGGCTTGGTTACTGTTATTTCATCTGCTGCCAAAAGTTGGTCCCACTAATCTGTTATTACTGTAGCTTTTCTGGAGAAATATTGACTGTAGGTGGTGTTTTTAGATTTACTCAAAGCAAAGTCAGCAGTATTATTATAGAAACAATATAACATGTGCGGTTGCTTCTGTTCTGCTTCTGTTTTTTAAGTGAAAGAGTTGGATAATTAAAACAATACAATTTTAATTAATTGAAAACCATTGAATTAAAACATTTTATGTGAAGAGAATGTCATTAGCTTTGTGGATATTTAGTCATAAACCAAAGTATTTCGACCTTATGATGGAGATGGCTGAAAAAAGTCAGAGGTTCACCAACGTTGTTACAATTCATCATGAGAAGAATATGTGTGTGTAAAACTCCTGGAAACTAAATCATTATTTGTCAAATATGTTTGGGATCACCACAGAAATAATGATTCATCCTCTTGGGACCAGAAATGTAGTTAAACAGTAGATTTTATTAGTATTATTAATAAGTGGTCAGCCAACCAACTTGGAGAGATAGCAACTGCGAACCATATTAACCAATCCAGTGACAGATGTATCAGCTCAAACTTAACTATTGTAACTTTTGTAACGTGTATTGAAACTGTATTGAACGTGTATTGAAACTTTTTTAGAAGATGGTAATATAAAGTATGCGCACATGCCAGTAAATAAACTCGTACTGTAAAGGCAGATTACACAGATTACAGAGGGAGATGCTATGAAGACCTGCAGTCCACTCTGTGCTCCAGTTTGAGCGTCTGATCTGAGCAGAGCAGACAGGCGAGAGCAGCGTGCCCTAGAGTCATGTAAAATGCAAAGGAATATACTACTCTATTAAAACCTTCTGATGGGAGAGAGAGAGAGAGGGGGCGAGCGGGAAGGAGAGGGAGAGAGGGGGGAGGGAGGGAAGAGAGCGAAAGAGGGGGGAAAGAGAACGAGAGAGAGAGATTACACACCACCCACATATTATTGTGTTTATGCACGAGTTGAATGCACTTACATTTATTGTTCACTCTCCTCCATTATAACATCCAGACACCAGCACTCGGTAATTCTTGCTTATGAATGGAATACATTCACATTTATTTGAATGCAGACATATTATTGCTGTGTGCTTTATGACACTCTCGGAAAATCTGGTGTGGGGAGGTGTGTTGCTTGATTGCAGTTACAGTAATAAAAAAAAAAATCTGTTTTCCTTGAGAGACTGAGAATCGACCCAGTTTCAGATCTGCGATTTGTTAACCATCTTTCTGGCACCTCCTTGTCCCGACTTCTCATCTGGTATCTCTTCCACAACACTTCTGAGTGCACCTCTAAGTGTACTTAACTCCAGCAAGTCCACATGTTCTCTTTTCATTATTAAACCCTCCCGATAGACTATCAAGTTTTTTTATCCCGCCTGCCTCCAGAAGTTTCCTCTTTCAAATATTCTCCAGCACTCATTCAAGCCCCTTAACCCCAAACGACACTTTAAAACACTTAAGTTTGAAACCGCCCCTCAAATGCAGGACAAAATATTTACTTTGAGACAGGAATACTTTTCTGTCTGACAACAAGCGGGCTTTATGGGCTTAAGTAGTGAAAGTGCCGGGAGAAGTGCGGCTTTGAAAAGAGGGATCTCGGATTCCTTTATCAACGCCAGAAGAGCCGGGAGACACTTTTATGAGACATGCACATTATTATTGATAGACAATCTCAGTGCTGCAGGGCAGAAGTAGTTAATGTCGACTTAGCTGTCATGTTCATCTCTATTCCGCACGCTTAATTGGTGTGCAACATAGTGGTGAACATCGCATTTCTGTTGCTTTGGTGAGCCAGAGGTTAAACAGGGTTACTTGAATGCCTTCTAGTGTTCACAGTTTAGTCCAGGCTGAAGTAAAGCAGCAATAACACACATTTATGGAGTAACGTGCTTCAAATGCAGTCAATATATACAAAATGTCACAAATATTCTCTCAGACACGCAACGAGTGCACAGCTGTGTATGTGTACAAACACACCAACACAGAACATCTTGAGGCTGATCCCAGGTAACGATGTGAACGGGAAAGGGTGAATCTCAGAGCTCTCCCGAGGATTCACTGGGAGTATTTTTGGAGTCAGCGCACATCTCTTCTGACTCATTCTTACCGCTTTCAGTTTGTTCTCTCTCGCTCTCTCTCTCATTCTTCTCCATCTCTCCCTCTCTCTCTCATGCTTCCCTAAAACGCCTGCTCACCCCGAGCCACTTGTTTATCAGTCTAATGTTTGTTCTTGTCAGGGACAATATGTTCTCGCTTCGCAGCAGTCTACATGGTTATTCCTCATCGAGCCCCTGGGTTGTTCTTAGTCAGCCTGTGTCCCCAGACACCTCTCCACTGACCAATGGAGGGATTTAACTATTTATGGCTGTTAGGTGTATCGGCTTCGTACAAGCAAATTAGGTAATGGGGGTGCAGAGGGCACTTCAGGGGAAACCAAGTGTTAAGGCATTTAGCAAATGCTCAGCGGGGTCTTTTGTGTTTTATGACATCACATAGGCATTATGAAGAATGTATCATGAGTGCAGTTGCTTTTTTTAACAAGCAGGATACTTCATGGTTTCTATAATGATACTTGAGCTAAGATTATCTTTGTGCCACCAGGGAAAAGTAATCCTCCTAAAGGTATTTTGCTGAAAGCATCTTTACAGATTCCCAGTCAACGCATCACAAATTGAAATTGCTTGGGAGCTTCCGGACCAAGAGGAATTTTCCTTTTTCATTTCCGTCCGCTTGGGATGCGTTTTCACACCATTAGCGTCCCTCCATCCCCTCCACCACCAACCCCCTCACACCGCCCCTGGACCATAAATATTTCAACCTCTCAATCTATATTCATTATAAAACACATGCCCAATGCAATATGTGGTTGTGAGGACACAGGGCTTTTATTTATTCATCTTATTTATTTATATTTCTTTCCTGAGGGCGAGACGTTGGTTCCTATCCATCTGTGCTGATTGCTGGCTATTACTGAGCACTTAGAGCCTACCCTGAATTTGCCAGGGGGGTGAGCACAATCCTCCAGAGATCCTCTCGCTTCAGGGCTAAGAGGTCAGTTTTGTTGTGTGTGTTTTTTTGGCAGAATAACAGTTATCACAAGTGGGATATCAAATACAAAATGTCTCAAATGAAAGATTAAAAAACTGTCACGGAAAAACACAAGATCCAAACGCACAGACTCAGACGTCGAAAAGAAGTTTGAATGTGTCACTTTAATTAAAATGTATTGTCAAGGAGCAGGTAACAGGCATACAAGCAGGCAAAGTCCAAGACAAGGCGGTACAGAAAGCCTGGAACTATGTTATGTGCGTGTTGCATTCAGGAACATCTTTGACAGTGGATTTCTTTTAAGCAAAATATAAGTTATCTGATTATTTCTGACTCAGTGTTAAGAAACTATTTGTCATTTTTTTGTTAAGGTTTCTTTATTGGAGGAACGTTTATTGTAAAGTTTATATATTCCATATGAATCATGTTTTGATGAAAATAAATATCCACTTCAGGTCAGAATTGTAAAATGAATATAGGCTCTGTTTGGCCCCTCAAATTGGTTGTGACAGTTTTTTACACGGCCCCTGTAGTGATTGAATTTGACATCCCTGATCAAGAATGTATGCCTGCACATATTTGCAAAAGTTGGCAAAAGATGAGCCAGGTTTGACTCTTTGAATGAAATGTTGCATTATCCTCCTTTTTTCTTGCTAGAGCACAGGAACCTGTGTTGGGACCCCCACTGTGCTGCTGATGCAGTATTTCACTCAAATTACCAAGGACTCAACACAGCCCAATTCTACTTCTGGTGGTATTAAAAGCAACTCTTTTAGCCAAATGTAGTAGGACACGCTCTAAACCAGAATAAATGCTTCATACACCGCTCACATTGCATGGAATCGCATATTTTCAGACTCCTACTCATGTCTTTATTGACAGAGGTAAAGATTTGTACAAAGTCCCTTAGCACCCTCTGTGTCGTATCCATTCCAGAGTTTGTGTTTGATTTTAAAGTTTAAAAAAATCTAGATCGTATGTTTCAGCATTGATATTGACAGGCCCAAACACGATGCTGTTTTCAGACATAAATAATGCAACAGGAGATTCTCTGCTCACATAACAGGGTCAGTGAACATTGAGCCACTAAGATACAAGTGGCAGACAGTCAGCAGAGAAGACATGGAAATCTTCTCACGGTCATTGATTGTTTCTTGAATTTTTCGTCGAACTCTCAAGAAGCCAAGACGTCAGAGACTGATCCTACAGGCTTCATGGTTGGAGTCCCACTGTGCTACAACAATGCCGCCGGCTGAATGTCTTGGCTCATTCTGATGGAAGAGCCGTCCATTTAACTGGGAAACCCATGGAGCTAAAGCAAGAGCTGTACAGTCACTTAACATGCCCTGTCATCAAGAACAACTGCATCACTTAAACACTTTTACATTTCATTACATCTACTTTGTCCACAGTTACTGCTCAACGGGCGAAACACTTAATTTCACTGTAGGAGTCAGTCAGCACTGGAAATTAGATGAACTGGCCAAATTAGTGTCAATTCAAGATTTATTTGGCAGCAATGGTGGACACTGGCTGGGATACCTAATGCTAACTCCTCATATGCCATCATGTAAGTGCTAGAAAGTGTTTTTTATGATAAGTAGCAGTTCAATTTAAAGTTAGGTTTGGTAATCTCGGAAAAGCTAACAAGAGCAGGCTTCAATATGCATCTCAAACATCCCACCCCTTCCCATCGGCCCTCTCATCACAGCTACGCCCGCAAAACAAATGAATGGGCACTGACAGACAACTGTTAGAAGGCGACTTTTCCTTGGCCATCAACCATGCTTCAGTCACTCCGGCTTGTGAAGACATGATTGGTTGTCTTCATTACAGTCATGCGAGGGCCAGAGAGGCATTTTTTCAATTTATTAATGGCTATTGGGATATGAAGAGGATTTCCCCAAATAAGATAAAAAGTGCCATACCCACCTTTAAAATTCAATTCAATTCTAAATAGGAAAGATATTGACTATAATCTCACCTGGCACTAACAAACACTGTGTGCTACTTGAAGCCCTGGATTTAAAAGTAACAAATGTAGGACCATCAGATTCAGATTACATCTTGCTATTTTCCAGTCCAGACCTAACCTCGCCCTTGTCCCTGCGATTTATTGTCCGAACGTTATCCCAGTGACCCACTGAAATCTTCACGGTTGATCTTTCTGGATTGGACTTGCAATAAATGTTGTAGCTCCTAATCAGATCACATATGTGTAGCAGGACTACATGTGTGTTTGGGGACTGGTTTCCTCAGCAGCTATTTACTCAGCAGCATCCAGTGAAGCTGTAAATGGCAGCAGGCCAATGTCTCTCTTGTCTCTTGGATGTTACAGTGTGTCATGTCTCTATAGTGGCATGCAGGTCACCTCTGCTACACGCACAGTGCATGCTCTGCTTAGATCTGCATGACCGCATCTTGTGCTCGAAGACCATCAGGGTGTGTGTGGCAAGGTTGTGTTGGCCTTCGTAGTTAAAGGTGTGTGTGGTCATCTCTGTGTGTCTGTGTGTGTGCACATGTGTGTTCAGTGTCACAGAAACAATCGGTTCAAACGTGGGCGAAAGGACCGGAAACAAAGGAAAGATGTAGAGCTTTGCTGACATAGTCGGCTTTATTTATACCGAGAATATTAATATCTTTCAAATTTAATGCTATTAACAGTGGTGATATGGAATTATTTAAATATATAAAATATTTGGGTTTAACGTAAGTGTGCTTGTTTGAAGCACACTTACGTTTAAGCCATATAACGCAATGATCAACTGAAATCTATAGATATACCACAATGCACTATATCTGGATTATACAGTGGGTACGGAAAGTATCAAGACCCCTTTACATTTTTCACTCTTTGTTTCATTGCAGCCATTTGCTAAAATCAAAAAAGTTCATTTTATTTTTTGATTTTAGCAGACCCTTTGCTTGCTCACCTTTTTGAGCTAGTACAGCCATGAGTCTTCTTGGGAATGATGCAACAAGTTTTTCATACCTGGATTTGGGGATCCTTTGCCATTCTTCCTTGCAGATACTCTCCAATTCCGTCAAGTTGGATGGTGAACGTTGGTGGACAGCCATTTTCAGGTCTCTCAAGAGATGCTCAATTGGGTTAACGTCAGGGCTCTGGCTGTGCCAGTCAAGAATGGTGAGAGAGTTGTTCCGAAGCCACTCCTTTGTTATTTGAGCTGTGTGCTTAGGGTCATTGTCTTGTTGGAAGGTGAACCTTCAGCCCAGTCTGAGGTCCAGAGCACTCTGGAAGAGGTTTTCTTCCAGGATATCTCTGTACTTGGCCGCGTTCATCTTTCCTTCAATTGCAACCAGTCGTCCTGTCCCTGAAGCTGAAGAACACCCCCATAGCATGATGCTGCCATTACCATGTTGAACTGTTGGGATTGTATTGGGCAGTTGATGAGCAGTGCCTGGTTTTCTCCACACATACCGCTTAGAATTAACGCCATAAGTTCAATCTTGGTCTCATCAGACCAGAGAATCTTATTTCTCATAGTCTGGGAGTCCTTCATGTGTTTTTTGGCAAACTCTATGCAGGCTTTCATATGTATTGCAGTGAGGAGAGGCGTCCGTCGGGCCACTCTGCCATAAAGCCCCGACTGGTGGAGGGCTGCAGTGATAGTTGACTTTGTGGAACTTTCTCCCATCTCCCTACTGCATCTCTGGAGCTCAGCCACAGTGATCTTTGGGTTCTTCTTTACCTCTCTCACCAAGGCTCTTCTCCCACGATTGCTCAGTTTGGCTGGACGGCCAGGTCTAGGAAGAGTTCTGGTCGTCCCAAACTTCTTCCCATTAAGGATTATGGAGGCCACTGTGCTCTTAGGAACCTTGAGTGCTGCAGAAATTATTTTGTAACCTTGGCCAGATCTGTGCCTTGCCACAATTCTGTCTCTGAGCTCCTTGGGCAGTTCCTTCGACCTCATGATTCTCATTTGCTCTGACACTGTGAGCTGTACGGTCTTATATAAACAGGTGTGTGCCTTTCCTAATTAAGTCCAATCAGTTTAATTAAACAGAGCTGGACTCCAATGAAGGAGTAGAACCATCTCAAGGAGGATCAGAAGAAATGGACAGCATGTGACTTCACTGTACGAGTTTGTGCGTGAGTTGTACTGTAAAGTACTTTGTGTAGGGGATAAGCCTAATGGCGATATACAGGTAGTCCATTTCGCCTTAACACACAAAGATGACGAAGCGTGCTAAGACAGACCTGTTAGCTAGGGCATGTATTTTTTTAGCTTTTGTACGTAAACTGCTGTTAGGTTGCTCATTTTTTTTGGTAGTCTATTGTAAGTAAAGACAGCTGCAGCATCTTGAAATACAAATAGACTGTAGTTGATTTTAAATTAGTCAAAAAGGGAAAGCAGAAAAAGTTAGAGACTCTGACAACTGTATCTGTTGTTAATGGACCTTTATTGACGTTCAGCGTGAAACCACATTGAGTGTTCCATGTCTGCACATAGTGGAGCTCATTCTCTGGTGTTATGGATAAGTGTTGACCCCCCCCCCCCCCCCCCGTCCTTGCTCAAACGCCTCCCCCTAGACTTCCCCTGCCTCCTGTCCTTCTCCTCCTTCCTTCTCCTCTTTCCTCTGCCTCTATCCCTCCATCGTACCTATTGATTGGCCAATAATGTGTTTTCAGTGGTAGATTAATGGCACATTATGCTGAGAAGGGTTTCTGAGGGGACAGGACGTGAGGGAGGGCGTGGGAGACGATGCTCTGTAATTGATTCAGAGATTGGGTGTGCATGTGTGATTTTGTGTTGGTTTATTTGAGAAAGAGATACAATGAAAAAGGTTTTTATTTATATTTTACATTAATAACAGGTCTTTCTCTCTGTAGTTGCATACGTTATCACAGTGACGATTAATACAATGTTAGGCTGAAGATAAAGAGCAAGAGTGTTTTCAGTCCACGTGGAACATGCGACTGACTTCACTCAGTGAACTGAATGAGGCAAACAATGAACTTTTCCATCATTGTCCTCTACTGTTTTGTCATGATTAAAACTTCTGCCTCCCATCGCTACCAGATTCCCACACCAGAAGTGCACCGGGGCATTTCGTGTACTTGTGGTCAAAGTTCACAGTGGTTCAACCCAGTTCTTGGCTTAGGGTGTCCCGTCATTTATTTAGGATAGAAGTGAAACGGTACAACTCAGTCAAAACCTACTTCCAAGTGCCTTCTATCTACTCTTTTAACACGCTGAAGAGTTTAGTTTACAGTGATATAATGTATCTGTTCATTGTCACACAAGGACAAACGTGCTCAACTGGTGTCTGTTGGCAGCTTAAAATATTTGTTCCAAAAATGGACAGAAACTTCATCACGCATTCACAGACTTGCTAGCTTTGGCTGAGTTTCTACTGTATCTCTTTACATTCATTCATTTATATTTATTTGTTTTCACTCTCACTTATTTTAAGTGATTAGTTTTACTCTCTCACTTGGCTCGATGTTTGGCCTCGGTCCAGTCCTCCCTCATCTATGCACTCTCTCACCTCTTGTCTCCGTAGCACTTACTTTTATCTGATTTCATCCCTTCTGCCGTCTTTCAATTTCCTCAAGCAATTTGCATCAGTGAGAGAGAGAAGGGGTGGGGGGGGTTGGCTAAATGAGCAAATCAATAGACCATCAAACAGTCTTTAAGTGTGACACATACACGGACCTTGTGTCTCAGGTTTCCACCTCTAACTAATAGCCTTGTTGTTTACTTTACGATGTGCTGTGTCATGTAGTTTTGGTCTCAGGTTGCCCTCCAGTGCATCGGGACACCCCCAGGGGGAAATCCATACACTGATGTGGAAGAGAACACCTGCTAATGCTGCTTACACATTGGGCTTTAGAATGTCTTGTTTTATAAGAATAACCCACAGTTAAGGTTGATAGTTTTTATCTCATTCATTTGTGAATGTTTTGTCAACATGTTGACAACTGCATTATTTGGCCTATAGAGCTGGAATAGAGCCAACATTAGAGCATATCTAGCATATCTTCCATTTCCAATCCTCTGGTGACAGTCTCTTTTTGTGCTTTCATGTTGAAGAAACTTGTTCGGGGACAGTCTCCCATCGTCTTTGGCGATGACCTTTGTCAGATGACAGGGAGAGGTCAGCAGAGGTTAAAGTAACGGGCGAGCGGAGAGAGGGGCCCCCATCTAGTCATGCAGAAAGGAGCTGCCTCTGAGGTTTACACAGGAGTAATGTGCACACACACACACACAACCACACACACACGCGCTTTGAGCCGCTCTCCAACCAACAGAAACAGCACTTCCTTGCTCCTGACCAGCCAGACCTCCGCTATAGAGAGGCACAGACCCATGCAGCAATACAAACCCGATCGTAGGTTTTCCAACACAAACACACACTCATCAACTGGTTCCATGACTCCATTTTTTTCTCTCTCTCCTTGTTACACACTCTACTTCTCCTAGGTCCCTCTCATTCAGTTGTAATGGCACACAGTCGGGCTTCAGTGCACAGACTACTGTGATGAGCTATGACAAGGAAAGAGGCGGGAGGCTAGCACAGCTAGAATGGGTGAGGAGGATTGAGTGACAAAATGAAAAGAGCACAGTGGTTGAAACAGTTAGCACTTTAACAACCAGCACTGAGGTGAATTACTGCATTTAGGTCTGATGTGTAATTGTAGTTCATCATGCAGCTTTACATTAGAATATCTTTTTACTGTCCAAGGCTGCAGAGGACATCTTCATCTTAATGTCTCCATTAAATACATCTTAGGAGTTAGCCTTATATCATTCGGCCACACCGTGCATCCTGACAGTCTGCCATCATGTCTGAGCCGATAGCCGCCAGGGGTTGTGGGTAGTGAGCAGTGGTGTGACTCTCTCTAGGAGCTCTGAAACACGAGACAGGCTGCCGGACATTGAAGGCCTCTTTTCCTCGGTGAATAGAGTCAGACACTCACACACGCTCGCCCATGTCTCTGTATCACACGTATAATGAAGCACACAAATGCCTCACATATTTCTTTATTTGTTGGTGCAGTTTAGGTGAGTGTTAGGAATATTAAAACTGTAGCAGGAGGGAAAAACAATTCCCTGCAGGGATGAATAAATGATCTGATTATTGTTGTAAGTAGTAGGAAAATCACAAGATTCCAAACATTAATTTTTGAAATTCATATTGGGACACGAAGTGTGAGGAGTTCAGCAAAAGAACAGCCCTCTTGGAAAAATATGTGGTTCAGAGGCCCACACAGTATTTTACCAAAATGTTTTTTTCTGTTCAAATAAAAATAAAGTAGACCAACTCATAACATGTTTGCCTGTTTGGTATATAGTTCAGATCCCGAATAAGCAGGTTCACCAGTTGGAGAAAGTATTTACTTTTGAAAATTGAGGCCAACTGCTTTATACACCTTCAGTGCATAAGTTAAAATAAACTAGATCCTCCTGAGTATATTCAGGCATCAGTTCTTCTTTATAATAAAACGTTCCACATTCCACAAAGCAGATTATTGACTAAGACACGTAGCCATAGAAACACAAGATCCAGAAAGCAGATAGCCTGGTTTCCTTTTTAGGGATTAGTTTGGAGTGTTCATACACTCTTGAGACTGAGGTTTATTTCTTAAGCACAAACCCAAATCTTTAGTATTATGCCGACTCAAAGCTAGTCCATAAGGAATGAGCCTTGGCTTGGCTTCAGAGGAGTGGGAACACAACTTTCCACTGTGTACACTTAATAATGCTGAGGTTGCTGTTGTATGTGGCTGTGGTACAACAGCACAGTGGCCACTGCTCAGGAAGAGAGTGAAGAGAGCTGGCGCACACAGAAAGTTATAGGAAGTGTCGAGCTTCACCTTCCTTGTGCATCTGTTCCACTTTCTTCAAGGACCATAATATTTGTTTCTTCAGAAGAAACCAATTGTGGCTTTTATTGATCTTCTGATACAGAACATTGTTTAGTTTATAAATTAGTATTTCCACATGTTTTCATTGAGAAACTTAGAAGTTTGATTCATCTGAATGTGTTACTACTTGCTGTTGACTTATTATTCATGTGTGTGTGAGGTGGCCCGTCAAATCTAAAAGTAATGGAGCAACATGTACACATGCAGTTTGTGTCCCAAATATTCTAGTAATTTTAGCTGCAGATACATATTTAGATTTTGACTTCTACCTTGAAAAAAAAAACACACTCAAAGTGACAGTTTGATGATCTTATTCCTTATAAAAATAGCCATTTTTTAACAATACTGAATATACGCATTTTTTATAAAATTTATACAAACTGCTTCTTCCTGATTGAAGATTGAATATTGAGTTTTCAGAAGTTTCAGAGGTTTGTGGAAAATGGGGGTGTTGGCCATGCAAGCATTTCGGGCCCATTAATGCATGGTGTAATTTAAGACAGTGTTATATAATCGATCCTTACTGAGACCAAATGTCTCTGATTTTCTGATTTTGAAGTTAGATTTTTGTTAGTATTAGGAGCTTTCAATTAAACCTCACATTCTTTAACCCATAAAATGCATGTCTGTTTGATGGAAACACAGCGTGGATAGTCTTCTAATTATAATAATACAAAAATAACAAACCATTGATGTCTGAAACAAAAAGTTCACCTGAAAATACTGAATCAACCCTCTGAAAAATGATTGAATGAAGATGTTTTAATTAGTTTCAGTAAATGGTGTAATGAGCCTATAGGCAAACGTGGAGTAAAGAGGGAATAGTAGGATACTGAGAAAAAAATAGACATGCGTGAAACATAGAATAAAATGTTAATTACATTCATTTAAATACATAGATAATTTCAGTAATTGAAAATCCATTATGATACAGAAAATGCATGCAAATAGCTAGGCTATAGTAATTTCTTTGGTGGCTTTAGGCTGCTGGAAACGCTGTTGTCAATAATGATGATAATAATAATAATAATAATAATAACAATAATAAAGATAATAATGAAATGTCAGGGAATTAATAAAATGTAGAGACTGGTATAGTTTTAGGCCTCCCTCGGGCTATCATTAGCTTAGCCAGCCTTTTATTGTCTAAAACCAACTTTGTGTAACTTTAGGTTTAGTGCCAGGCCAATAAAGAGCAACCCATAACTGACTTAAAAAATAAATAATACCGAATCAGCTTATTTGTATGTGATATGTAACTACTCCTCTATACTTGCAGTCTTCATCAACATAAGGCCGCAGGTCCGGCCCCATCATCTATAACACCTTTTTAAATGCTTGAAACTTGGCAACAGACCACCGAACAGTGTCTCTCTCGTTAAAACCATCATACGTCCCCGTCGTACAGGCTGAAGTACTTGCTGGCGTTTGAGAAGCAGAGGTAAGGCGTGCTACTCCCCGGGTACACCACGGGCAGAGGCATGGGCAGCAGGCATCTCCCCAGCAAGTTGCTCTCTTTGTACAAAGCCGGGAGCTGTCCCACCACCATGGGCTTTCCAGTCTCGGGGTAATCGCTAACGGGTCCGTCGATTTCGGTGGAGATTTGCCGTTTCAACTTATTCCTGCGGTTCTGAAACCATATTTTCACCTGCGTCTCCGTCAGCTGGAGAGAGCTGGCGAGGCAGGCGCGCTCTGCGCTGCTCAGATAGCGTTTCATGTCGAAGGTAGACTCCAACTGGAAAATCTGTCTCTTGGAAAAAATAGTGCGTGTTTTCTTTTTCGTTATCACTTTGCTCTTCTTGGCCGGGCTGCCTCCCTTGTGCGCGTCCGTGGCCGTGGTGGTGGAGCTGCTGTCGTCGCAGCTGCTGTCCCCGCTCTCGAAGCGCCCCTCCGCCGCCTTCCCCGGGTCCCCGCGGCTGGTGATGACCGAGTCTGTCGCTCCGCTACAGTCTGTCCTCAACTCTGCAACAAAATCACAGCTCGTTCAACCCTCAGCGGTGCAGTCTCAAACTGTGGTGCTACACTGACTTGAGAGTGCAACGCTATCTGATGTGCGCTGTGCGTAATGCTGAGCGCAGATGACAGAAGGTCGCTATTACACACAGCCTGCAGCTACACATTCATCAAAACCCTCTTACCGCTTTCGTGGAGCCTGCTGCCCGGGTCCTGCCTCTGCTGGACCGCGTGCTCCTCGTGGTGACTCTGGAACCCGTCTTTACGCAGCGCCGTGGCCGAGTCTTCCTGATGCCCGGCAGAGTGACAGCTGTCACAGTTCCTCCCGCTTGTCTTCAGGTTGAGGATGTTGTCAATGGTGAATTTCAGAGAGCCTGCGGGTCGACATGGTGCCTCCACTTTGTTCATATTCTCCACGGCGTAAGTCCTCCTATGTTTACTTCCGCGACTCTGCTCGCCGTTCACGCTATACCGGGACGCTGATCTCACCACTGAGGTCTCGAAGGTGCTCGGAGCATAGCAGCAGCCGCTGAGCAGACACTACAGGGCTGACGATGCTCTGCCTGCACCGCTACTGCATACACCGGATGGAGCGCGCCTGGTCCTCGCTGATTGGTCCAGGGGAGCGTGCAGTGCGGACCAATAACAGCGAGGGAATGGGAGGGCAGGGGGTGCTGCTCTGCCCTCCCTCTACACTCCAATCAAACCCCTTGACTCCCCCATCATTCTCATTTATCTGCTGCAAGGAGACCCGGGTCCTACAGTGTACTCCCAGGAAAATAAAACCATCATACAATAGTTTGATTTCACGCCACATAAATACGTGCGTGCGCTGTGAGAGCGTGCGCAGCTGCTCATAGTTGGATCGCGGCCTGTTCAGTCTCTGCATCCTCCTGGAAGTTCTTAAGTCAAGTCAGAGTGCGGGATTTGTTTTTCTGTTTAATCTGATTTGCAAATTCAAAGTTGCCTGCTTTGTTATTACTGCGGTTCCAGAGTCAGTTTCTACACAATGTTTCTCAGAATCGTCATTTATAGTTTTAGTTGTGTTTTTCAGCGAAGTTACTGGTTCATTCAGTCGATGAACGGCTTCGTGAATAAAAATTAAAATATAGTCAAACCTAGAGAGTCGCTTTTTAACATAATTATTACAAGAATTGTATGTTGCATTTAAAACCCAAACCTATTCATATTTATGTACTATTAAACACGGTGCGAAAAGACAAACACCGTAGCTTCAGATCGCAGTTTTGACTTTTTGCTAATATAATTTCATCCCTTGTTTTATTTTTAATATTTAATTTTGCTTATAGCAACATTCAGCATTTATTTTGCTCCCTCTAACGCTACAGTTGTTCTGATCCACATCGTCTGACTGTATGGGAACCGAATTTTACATGAATAAACTGCTCGCAAAAAACACATTTTCGTAGGTCGTGTATGTGTGTTAGCAATTTTTAACAGGAACTTCCCTTCAAATACTTGCAACAATAAAGTTTGCCAACCGCTGAAAAGTTTTTAATGAACAGTTTATTATTTGCATATTGCTAGTTGAAATAATATTATAGATTACAGCCCATGCACGTCAAAACCCTTCTTACAGTCCTTTTAGAAGCAACAGGTATGATGGTCGACTCTGTCAATTCCGAAAAGAACGCATCGGTTCCTGAGCTTTGTTCTTTGCTTGTGTCAGCGAACATGTGGATTCACTTCTCTCTGTATAAACACTCCTCTGTGTGAGCCTGACACGTTATGATGGACATACATAATGTGAGGCTTTATACACAGCAACAGAAGATCAGACAAAACATAATTTTTGGAATAATTTTATTAAACTATTATGTGAAAAAGTGACAACGTTGGAAAACCCCGTGGCTTTAAATATATAAATTTGTAAAAAGAAGAGAGAAATCCGTGTGTTTTTCAAACGTACAGCACGTGACCAGCCTCCACTGGCTTCTGTCATAGTTCATATACAGTGACAGGAGCAGAGGCTTCGCAGAGAGGTGTAGGGATGATGCATTACTTTGTGTTACAGTCACACTCTCTGTGTCTCTTTGGGTGCAGTCAGCAGTTTTCTGTTTTCATTGGGGACTATTGCACGAGTCGGTGGTGTTCAACAGTTTGATATGAATCGGTCTTTACACCAAGCCGGTCATCTGCGACCTCAGCATGCTCATGGAGTGAGCAAACGAGGACAGAGGGTAGTTGAAGGAGCTGGGGAAGCCCGCGACGTGTGCAGAGCCTGGATGTCCGGTCAGGTTGAAGCCCAGAGCAGCATTGGGTGTGGGCCCCTCGTGATAGAGAATGGGGACCCGGACAATCCTCTGCGTGGAGTTTGGGATGTGAACCGCCTCCAGGTCCGCCGCCAGCTGCCTCTTCCATTTGTTCCTCCGGTTCTGAAACCAGATCTTCACCTGGGTCTCTGTCAGGTGGAGAGACGCCGCCAGCCCCCCTCTCTCCGAGCTGCTCAGGTACCGCTTCATGTCGAAGGTGGACTCCAGCTGGAAGACCTGACTGCGGCTGAACACGGTGCGGGTCTTCTTCTTCCGAGTGGAGTTCGCGTCGGACTCCTGCTCCGGCCGTGCGCCAAAGGCATGGGGCGCGTCCTCGTTGTCGTCTGTCAGGTGGCTGTCCCCTGATTTCTGCTCGGTCTCGTCGCTGCCTTCGGTTATGGACTCGGACACGGCCGGTGAACCTCTGTCACTGGTCGTCATGGAGCAGCAGTGGTCCTCTGGACTTGTATTGTCCCTTGATGGACCTGAAAATCGAATTATAAAAAATGTAAACAGGACAAAATAGCAAATGTTTCCCTCAGCCAAACTTTCAGTTTTTTCTCTCTCAAACAAATGAAAACCTTACATTGCCTTTGTGTACTGAGGCATTGCGAAATAAAGTAATATACCTGAATGAAATATTTATGGAAATGCACAACAAATTTAAATTACTGAAATAAATTGGGAGAGATAAAACTTAACCATCTGATATTTACTCCACTTAACTGCATATTTGTACATATTAATTATAATAAATTTATGAAGTTTAAAAAAGTTTTGATTACAACACATGGTGAGGAAGAAGGGACTTTTCTGATAAGACAAGAGCAACAGTCTGCCATATAAACCCAGCAAAACGTTTGACGCTTGTAATCCAATAATCACTTCCAACAAGTTTGCTGTGCGGGTATGACGTCTCCATCACTTAGGAGCACGACCACTCAAATTCTGGAATTGTAAACTCCATAATAAATTAACACCATTAAGAGAAGCACTTTGTCGTCATGAGTAAGGACACGTGAGTGCCCCCAAATGGCACAAGGTGTGCGTAATAGCGTCACGTTGACCTGGCGGCAGTGTTACTGCGCCTGTTTTGAGTTGTAATCTGGGCATTTGTGCGTAATCCCTTTGCGTAAATTAAAAATGGCCTAATGGATGTATTGATGACGAACAATACTGAAATAGCCACTGCTGTATCAAACTATTGAATCTAAAATACACTCAACAAACCAAGTCGCCTCAGCGAGTGAATGAGGTTCGGGATCTCTGTGAGCTCAGGCGCCACATACGACTCACACTGGGATCGAAGCTTTTACTTGATGGAGCGGGAAGCAGCAGGCGTCCCGCCCGCTTTCTATCAACTGCTCTTGCTTTTCATAAAGCCCCCTTACAATACATTTACATCAATAAATAAACAACACTGCGGCGAGTCAACAACACCAACCATTTAAATGCGTGGTGTTAAGTACAAACTGCACAATAATGACAAAAGAGGGTGTGGATCCTGGACAAATTCCGGTATGAAATTACAGTGACTGTTATTTAAGACAATGGTCCGGTGATAATCTGCAACGCCGTGTTTCAACAGTCGCTGTAACAAAACTGCCCATGCCCTGCGCGTTATGCTGCACATGGTTTCAATAATCAATCCATTTCCAGAAATCATAATACATATATTCATACTCACTGTGTGGTGTGTCCGACGCTCTGAAGTTCAAGGATGCAGCCCCCCCGCGGTACCACTGCAGCGGGGACTCCCTGTACGGGGACCGGGCCTTGGAGCTGGAGCCGTGGGGCGCAGGATGAGAGTTCAGGACTCGGTCAACGGAGACGATTTCCACCGCTCCCGCTTCCCATCGACTCCCGTCCGACGCCCGCTCCTGCCCGTCCCGCTCCTTGCCAAGTAGGTTCTCGATGAAAAAGGACGACGCCCGCGATGAGGTGGGGGTCGGCGTCTCGACCAGCTTCTCCTGCATGTTGTCCCCTGTTTCACGGCACGTTTCCCCACAAGAAACCCGAGCCTGTCCCGTCTCGGTCGTGCTTCAAGTCGACCAGCGAGGCTTGAACGCGGTCACTTCAAGCCTCGCTGCTGCTGCTGCTGGACTGTGATGAGAGGAGGACTCATGGCACGAGACGGGACGGGGGGATCTCCTCGTTGCCAGCGGGAGGAGAGGGAGACGGATCGGCAGTAGTACAGTGACAACGTCAAGTGCAACGCGTTAGGAGCCGAGGGCACCCGGCGATTGGACGAGCACGATAGCAAATGGGGTTTTCCAGCGAAGGGAGACGTGCGTCAGCCGCCGCCGCTGCTCCTGCTGCTGAGTGTGTCTGTGCGTTCACGTGCAGGGCCGTCCCCTCGAGGCCAGCAGCCAGGAGAAAACCTCTGTTCGCGGTATGCACTCTTTATTTGGGTCAATTAGAGTGCAAATCAAAATAAAGATCCGCCTGAGCAGCAGCCATCCCCCTTCCACTGTGGCACAGGAAGCGCTTACTGTCAGCTGACAGGGAACCTAGACAGTATGGAGGGATTGTGTGGCTTGTGTTGCTATTTTGATACCGATATATAGATACAATAAAAAATTAAAATAAAACGTCTTCATCATTTAATAGGCTCGTGAAGCCATTATATGAAGTGTGGATACGTGGAAGACACGTTTTGGCAATAGGCAATACCCACTGTGTGTTTTCACAATTATCATACAGTAGACCTTGTGTGTAGCAGTATGTCAGTGGGGCTTCACAGTGCAATGCTGTTGTTGACCTCAGATTAAGAGGTTTGAACGCGTGCGCACTGGAGCGTGCACAATGGCATGTGAAACGCTGCGTCTTGAAAATGCGGCTCCTGTCAAAGGTTATCCAAACTTGGCGTAATGGTTGACAATAGGCCTGTTTGTATGTAGTTTTAATTTGGTAAAAAAAAAAACGGAAATTTGTTTTGTTGATTCTTTCTCTTCAGGACCATATATCATTAGGGTTGAGCTGTTTCAACCCAGGGCTCTACACAAAAATATTAATTTCAGTGCGTAAAACAGCCCTGCTTTTGAAAGACTTTAGTTAATTGCTTCTATAACTTTCCCCTCCCTTTATCTTAATTGATAATTATAGCATAAGGACACTGACATTTGACTTTCGGCTAAAGTCCTTTAGCTGCTCAATTTTTTTCGTCATAAAACAGCAAGTGCCATCTTTTTGAAAATATCATCCATTTAAACTTGTTAAGTGGCAAACCAAGCTTCTGCTGCTCCAGCTTCACTGCAGGTGAACTTGGGGTTGACCCATGTTTTGGTCCAGCTACCCCTAGTCTTAGTTCCCAGTGTACAATAGTTAACTGATTGGAAGTCGGAGCCCATGTTTCCACTGGATGTAGCTCTCAACAAGCAGATTAAGATCAGATTATCTCTGTTCCATCATCAGGAACATTCAAATGAGTGCTGAGGGGCGTCTTTACCCTTTCTGTTGAAATGGCAAGACATTTGAGCATTTTATTTCACTCAATGGAGTCAGCGACGCTGACCTTTTAACTCTACCCTCCACCCACCATCCACCCCCCGCTCCCTCAGGCCAAACTTTCCCTTTGACACAGGATCAGCAGTAATGATGCTCTTCAACCCAACGCTGAGAGCAGACAGCAGTAACCTGAGCTGTGTGTTGAGGTGCTCAGTCTCGCACCTACATCCCGTTTAATGAAGAGACTGAATCTCAAGTCGTCTGATGCTTATTAGGGCCAGAGCACCAACAGTTTCTACTTAAAGCCACCCTACTGGAAAACTGTTTAGGTATTCTTCAGCTATAGCATCAGCTTTACCAGACGTGACAATAATCCCCAGACATTCTCAGTTATTATAAATTTATAGCTGAATTGACATTTAATTGAGTTATGGAAAAAAGGCCACTGGATTGGGTGATTTGAGTTCTTCACACAGCTGGTTGGACCTCAGTGGATGTGGAGCAGTCTCTGCAGGGGGGAATCCCCAAAATCATCATGCATTTGCATGCATTTTTTTCAATATATGCAGGTTGGAAATCCTGCGGTTGCGTTTCTTTATTTTAATTATGGAAATCTGCTGCAACTTGACAATATCAATGGGATCATACATTTCTCTACTGACAGTGCTACTAATATGACAATCTCAAAACAAAGTAAGAGATATGTTCAATTTTTGCAGCATCAATTCTCTGTTTTTCCTGCTGCAGCATAAATTGATTAAAATGAGTAAGAATGGATCAGGTTATCTTGTCATATTCCATGTAAACAAACAATCTGTTTGTTTGTCTTACATTTTGCCATGAGTAATCTAGTTGGCATCTGACAATTATCATATCAAAATGAGCATTCAAGAAGAGTGGGTGCTGCTGCAAACAGCACAACTTGCTGCTGCTTGCTCATCATCTCCCTGTGTGTAATTTAATATCCCTAAATGTCGCCCAATTTGTTGCTCCCCAAACGTGTTTCTTTCTCAATATGATGTGTTTGCGTGTGTCAGAGCCCCACATTAGATCAGGTTTCTGTGTGTACACCAGGCCGTCTGAACGATGTAGCATCCCAGCCTGCGCCCCCTGCTCCGGGGACCAAAACCCAGAGGCCCCTCTCTCACTTTTCTCTTCCCCTCTTCTCTCCTCTCTCTCATCCACCTCTGACGCTTATCCAGCCTGGCGTGCCCTTTGCTTTATATGGCCTGCTGGCCTGCTCCACAGCCACAGCCCCCTCCATGCCACCACAACCATGAAACACACACTTTCACCACACAGAATCATATCATCAGCATGTGCTCCGGGAGACAGCTGCATCAAATTGAGCATGTTTCTCCAGCTGGCGGTGGCGAGCGCTTTCCGACCCTCGATGCTGCCAGGCCTGTGAGCAGCGAAACGCAGCGTTACAGTTTGTGTTTTCATCAACGAGAATCAAAACACAAGTCCTCTGTGAGAGTCTGAATTGCACGGTTTTGGGAAAGCAAATTGACCGTGCATAACATACATTATACGCTCTGGAAGCCTTACACAAGACCAATTTAAAATAGTTTCCAGTATTCTTGTTGGCAGCCATAATCTATTCCATTTCTATTCAGAGGATAAGATGATTTTTTAATGAAAAAGTAAAATCAGGGAGGCACAAGAACATTAATTACTGTACTTCATATATAGTATTTTAGTTGAGAAACATGATTACTTTAAATAAATTTGGCATTCGACATTGCAGCCATTATTACTTCCTGTCAGGCCTCCTATCATTTTGAAATTGCCCAGGTCTAACTACCATTTTATACCAGCCATTATTCCTTCAAGTGTGATTGTAATGGCTGTGGAGTCTACTGCTCCCAGCAGGGGTTTACAGTCAATGAAAGTGGAGACAGTTTGACCTAGTTCATTACACTGGAGACAGCGAGACAGGAAGGCATGTGTGTCCTCTGGGGCATTTCACGTCTCTCTTTACATTAAGAGGTCTTCATAGTGACTCAGTGAAGTATAGTGACCTGGGCTGACTTTCATCTGAGGCGATGCAAGCTCATGCACAATTGCATGTATTCACACAGTAAACACATTGACTTCAATACATATTCATTTCATTTTATTTATTCCTTTTCAGAGTGGCAGTATTCTGGCATAATCAAATAAAATGTAAGTAAATACAAGCCAAGCAGATAAAAGTGAACCACTGAGACTGGCAATATATGGAAGAGATATGGGAGACCTGCTGTATCAACAGATAGTGTTTGGTTTATGGGAGGGCCCCCTAATGGTTAAAGGAGTTCGATGCACCCTAGTTTCTTTTTTCATGCATCACATACGTTTCAAGTGGTTAATCACTGTCAGGGCAGTTTATGCAGAAACCATTTTGCAACATGCTGGTTAGAAAACAGCATGTTGCCAACCTCTTGCTGCAATTTCATAATCTGTTCAATCCCTCAGCTACATTTCTCCGCATGGGAATAACTGCCTGCTGGACTCACCGAGCAAAGCATGAAGGTGCCAGGCTGATGGTTCCACTATAGTTCAGAACTATTAGAAAATCAAAATAAGTTATCAATGTGTAAACCCCCAAAAATATGGTTGAGTCAACATTGAATAGTGCCATCATTAAAACACTGAATAAAGACTCTCATTATTTAAGATATTGCCCAATCTGCATTTAACTATTCAGCATTCTAACAAAATCTCATTGCACCTTCTTTCTTCAACTGGCCAGCCCAATGAGCCTGGCTGTGCTAGCCCTGGCATTAATAATTCACTGTACATAATAAGATGATGCTGCAGAGTTTGTTCTCATTGATAGTATTAGCCGAGGTGAGCATTCCTGGCCAGACTGTGTGACGCCAGCACACCAACATAAAGTGGGCTTTAATTGCCCATAATCTCTGTCGTTCTCTTTGCTCTCAGTGCAAGTCAACAGCCTATAGCCTACGAATACCAGACCATAGCAAGGCATTCTTAGCTCCATATCCGCCAGTGCCTCACAATGAGGAATGCCTGAAGGAGATTTTCAACTCTGGACTGAAGGGATTAGAGTTTTGGGGTTTTCACACTGACTCTTACAGTAGTTGGATTTTTAGCCAAGTCATAGAGAAACTTTGTGTTGTATGCTCACGCTGCTGAACCTTTAAAAAATGTATTTTTACTTAGGAAACAACAGGGTTTCTCCGTATTTAAGAAATTGTCCCAGTGCCACTTTCCCTCCACATCTGTTTCTTCTGTCTGTGATGTGAATGTTTCTCTTTCATTATTAAGAATTCATCCAGAGCCTGCCGTAACCTAGTTTCATGATCATTCTGCCTCATGAATTTGTGTCAGTGGGCCATTCATTTGAAGAATAGTTTGTTTTGCTTATGGTAGAATACACATCTAACTATCCTCAGCCTTCATGCAGGATAATGTCACTGAAAAAGGTCCCTGGACTAAAGAGTTAGACCTTTTTATCTGCAGTCAAATGTCCAGGTTCAAAGGTTTTAACCACATCAGGCTCTTTTATGCCACACACTGGATTTAATTGATAGGATATGGCATAAGTACATCACGTCAAATTACGTCTAAATGGATTTAATGGGAAGTACATACTTAATTACATCTAAGCTGGGCTGCTGCACCTGACTGTGGATTTGTGCCGTTTGTGCAAGAGTCCAACATTAACATTTGTTTTCTTTGTCTTTTCACTGACTTAACCAATAATAAGTTTAAACTGTGCTACACACAGTCGCATTTTAAATTTTTAATGAATTTGTCAAATTCAACCCTAGGTGGTAAATGAATGTAAGATGGAGTGATACAAGCAATAATTGGATTACACGTTTACTTACTGTACTGCTTCTGTTCATCCTGATTACAATTTAGAGAAACTTAAAAATAAATAGCATTTTAAGGTAAATTGGTAAAACAATACACTACAGGTCAAACGTTTGAAAAAAGTCTAAAGCAGTCAAATTCCAGTGAATTGTCTAAATAGTACATGGTCAGAATTAAACTGCACAAGGTGAAAGAAATTATAACTAACTTAACCTGCAGCAATGGAAGTAAATGAGTTTTTAACAGTTAAGGCAAACAATTCTTACAGGTCCCCCAATTATTTATAAACACTGTTAAAACCAATTATGAATCAGGAAAAAAAGGTAGAAGAACTGTGTTGTACTATCAGAACCAAGGGAAGACAGACTGGTGGTCAGAGGTTCAACATAATGATCAGAAACGGAAGAGAAGAGGCTGACAGAGGCTTCACATGACGAAGAGCAGCATCGTCTCCACACTCAAACCACATGCAGCTGATTTATGATGACGTGGGCACAAGGTGGAAATAAAGAAAACTACATATGTGCCCAGTCCTGCATCAGTTTTGGGACAAACTCTGAGTGTATTCGATTTCCATTAAAGAAGAGCAGAAGGGTGTTCAGCTGCTGGAGGAAGAAAATACCTTTAATCCCTGTTTTAAAACCTTCACATGTTTATTTGGTCCAACACTTTGATTTTTGGAAAACAAAGAACTGATGATGTGAATGATGTAAATTAAAATAACAGCTGTAAAATTGACATGTTGTAAAACTCTAGACTGGAAGTGGATTCTATATAAGTAAAATACTGTATTTTAAAATTATTTGTTTTGTAGATAATAATTTTCAAATTTACCAAAAGAATTGAATTTTGTCTGTCAGGTTGAATATAATATAAATGAACATGGTCGCCCTCCAGTTGTTGCATTAAAACTAGTTAAATACCTACAGATTCTATTTCTTCTGGTTACAACTCACTGCATCTTATTGTGAAAGGACTGTACTGAATTTATTAAAACTTAAAAAAGTGAATGAAAAGTGGTCAAGCTTTAAAATTAAATCGGACCATTCCTGAAAGACCCGAGACCACCACTGCCAGTTTCTCCACTTATAAGGCCGTATGTGTCTGGAGGATTTCTAACGGGAATGTCCGTTTGTTTAACCTCTTCACGGTACGTTAACCCCTGTCAGGACGCACTCGTCAGCCCGGTACAAAGGGGCTGAAAAGCGGGGACCTTTTCCCCCTCGGCCGACCCTGCGGTGCTCAGATCCAAGTCTGCTCCCAAGTGCTTAGAAAGTTCCCAGTCCCTCGAAAGAAAAGCTGCCTCAAAATAAGGGAAACGAGGTGCGACAACAGGATGAACAAAATTAAATGGTGGGCCACCATCTGTATTTATGGTTCCAAATACTTATTTTCGTTAGGGAATATAAAGATAATGCGTTTTGTACAGCTTCGTTTTTATGTAATACTTACACGGGTTTATTAATGTCCCTCCTCAGCCCTGCAAGGTCTCCTGGACATGCTGGAATATCTCTTTTATCGTTTCTTACCGTAGCTGGAAACATGTGGCTTTGGGACTTGCTGACCTTCCGTAATACGCTTATGGAAAATAGATCCGTGTGCGTAAAAAGGCCAGGACGTTCTATACAGAGTCAGCATCGGGCTTTGAAATAAGGAATCTGGTCATGTGGCAAATAAAACAGGGTGAACGAGCTGTGGCGGAACAAGGCTTTTAAGTGTTGGGTTACACAGAAGCTCCGTGGCACAGGTCCAAGCGCAAACAAATCAACAGCCGGCACATGAGCGCAGGCACCAAATAATGAAGAGACCCCATCAGAGAGAAGTTACGCAGCGTACAAGTGCTTTGTGAATATGATCTGACCTTGTTAATGATCCCGTAATGGATTTAGAGATCACTCACACCAACTCAGGACAACTGCAACGCGAATAAGAGGCTGTAAACACCCATGAGCTATTTATTGTATGGGTTTCAGTAACACGTGGATTGCACGATCACCATTGAACAGGCGATTACAGAACAAGCGATCGGTGTATTTGCCTCGTGTTAGTCAATAGGCACTTATTAGAAACCAGATTAGCTGCTGATTACATTGACCACAGTTCTAGAGCCATTATGAAAAATCTAATCCATCAAGTCAAATCATGTGAGTTTACTTTCTCTCTCTCCGCTTGGTCAGAGCGAGTTTAGTTGCAGCTGCTGGTTTGTTCAACAACTGAACTTAATGGATTTGTTTAACCTCCATCATCCATCGCTCCCCCCATCACGCTCAGATTCAGATGATCGCGTGAGAAGGGAGAGGAGGGCACGAGAAGAAGCGCTCAGAGGGACAGGGTCGAGCAAGCTAAAGGCCTCTCTCTCTCTCTCTCTCTCTCTCTCTCATCACTCATCTCATCTCTACATTATTCACACAGTCTGACATTAGAAGTCTCATGGCCAACTAAGGTGTGACACAAATGTTTTTACTGTAAATCTCTCAGGCTATATGTGTGCTTTAATCCTTTTCCAAACGAATGAAAGGTAATATTTGTTATAGATGGGGGATATCTGCCTCCCCCCTCTTTTGTTAGATAATATTAGATGTCATTGTAGCTGTTCTTGTAGCTGACAACGTTTTGGTTCCTTCCTATTCATGTTTAAATTATATTAATTATTTCTATGCAAAATAAATACACATTTCATGTCACCTGACAACACCCGCAATAGACCTAAAAACTCAATATTCCAATATGATTAAATCATTTCGTTAGAAAAATGGGACAAAAACAAATTTCAAGTTAATATATATTGTTAATACATATAATACAGGCTACGCCTTTAAATACAAAAATACAACATTACGATTTTATTAAGTTAGGTTTCAAGTTTTATTTTTTCATGTGCACGTTAACACAGGGTCAACAGTTCAATGAAAGGTGTTGGACGAGAAGAAACAGGTCAGCGCAGCAGTTCAATAATTAAATTTAGGTAAAAGTGGAGCTTACTTAAAAAAAACGTCAAATACAATACTATGCATTCAAGGGTGCAGTTTGACATTTGCTGCAAATGTGTGAATAAGTTATTGCACATGTGTATGTATAGTTATTGCACCGTGTCTGTCAGTTATTTCACATTTGAAATGTATTTAATTAAAAGATTACAAATTAGAGATTTTTTTTATAAAAATACTGCAATATAGGCTACTACTATTAATATTACTTCTACTAATACTAATACCTGTATAAATGATATATAATAATAATAATAATAATAATAATAAAGATAATGATAATAACAATAGCCTCGATGGACTTGCATCAGTTGCTCCTTTCTGGATGGCACAAGTACCATACTTTCAGTACTTCAAGTGTTTATTACAATCAGACTTGGCTTGGTTTTATATGTGTCTCATTTTTGCTGCTGTTGTTGTGAAAGAGAGACAATAAATAAGCGGAAAATGTTCATTTAACAATAATAGAGCTACTTCTATTTAACAACGACAATAAGAATGTGGTGAACTACATTCATATGTAAAAATGTTTTGTTACTTGCATGAAAAGGAGGTCGTCTCTATATGGCATGTGTGTTAATATATCGATGTATAACTTTATTTTAAAGAAAAATAATCTATAGTAAATCTAGTGAAGCAAAGGAAAAGCTAATCCTTTAACCAATTATTATCTTTATTTTATTTATTTACTTTGAGAACGTGGTGCAGGCCAGAAAGGGAAGGTTGAATCTCAAAAAGCCACTTTAAATCCAAAAAGCAAAGTACAATGATAGGACAACAGGATTAGATAAAGAAAACAATTAGTCAACAAAATATCAAATGATAGGGCCCAAGCAAAAACAGCATATTACATGCATTTGCAAATGCATACTAAACCTATACTGCCCTGGTGAAGTTAAATGATGAAAACAGAAAAAAGTGACTCTGTAAGTAAAAAGTTTCTTTAACAACTTTACCATCAGCAAAATTAAGAATAAAAGTATTACATCATTATCATTAAAGATTGTTGGAAGTTTATATGAACAACAAAAGAGTTAATATCAACACAATATAAAAACAAAACTGTTTTACCTTCTTTGTTCTTTTGAAACATTACATGCGATGTTAATATCTGATACATGGACATAATTGTAGCAAAATTATTATCAACCTACATTTATATTTTTCATTATTTTGATCCCATATTTTAAGTAAATATGAGGTAGTCCAGACAACACTGGCATGCATGGAGAGTGAAAGAAGAGAAATGTTAGTGTCTCAGATGTTGAGAAGACTGGAGGAGGAGAGAAGTGGAGTAGAGAAGAGTGAAGGGGGGAGGACAGTCCAGCTAAAAGTGAAGAACAGCAACATTAAAGAGTAAAGAGGCTGCTTGTGCCCATGTATATCAGTGTGTGTGTGTGTGTGTGTGTGTGTGTGTGTGTGTGTGTGTGTGTGTGTGTGTGTGTGTGTGTGTGTGTGTGTGTGTGTGTGTGTGTGTGTGTGTGTGTGTGTGTGTGTGTGTGTGTGTGTGTGTGTGTGTGTGTGTGGGGATGGGGTCTTTAGTTGCACGTGTGTGCGTGTTCGTGAGACGCCAGGCTGCACTCTGTTTTCTTCAGTCTTGTCACGCAACACTCAGAACCCCGCCCTTCTTCTAGTACACTTCCTGAGTGTGTGTGTTGAATCCCTCTGACCTACCATCGCACACATACACACACACACACACACACACACATACATCTGAAAAATGGCCTATTTTTTAATGACACTCAGGCTAAAGTGATTATGGTATAGTATCCATACTCCATAGTTTGAAGGGGTTGAGGCACGGTTTGGCCCTTTAATGTGCTTTCAATGAATTAGCGAATAGAAGGATCACCTTAATCTGACCCTCCCCCTCCTGGGATAAGTCGACACACAATACCATTGATGCAAGATACGATGCCCCTAATCTGTATCACAGTGTAATGGGGGGTATTTACATTATGGCTCAGCAGGGCGATATTAAATGACAGGACAGTGAAATCGAGGGGATGTAGAGTGAAGAGCATCCCTTAATCTGATATGTAGTTGGGATCAGTTCTCAAGCATCAGATTTCTTAATTCTGTGCATAAATTTGAGACTAACATGCTGAAGATATTCTCAGATTCATATATTTTAACTCGGAAAACAGAAGAAGCAAACAATCCTTTGATTCTTCCTCGTGCACCATGATAATAGAGTCCTATATCACAACCCTGAAAAATATTTTATAACATCACACTTGTGGTTGGGGAAACATCTCAGTCAAACCAATTTAAACCCCAAAAATATGAATAATATACTTGTTAGTTTGACTGTTCCAAAATATTTTAAAAACTGGTTTTCCACTGAAAATAACTGAAGTGTATTCTCCTGTACAGGTATCCAATAATGCTTGGAATCTCGAAATCTTGCATTAAGAAACCATGTCACTACATTTTTCTCTGTTGTCAAGCTTTTTCTTTGTTACATAAGATTTGTTTCCCCCCAATACGCTCTGTTCAGTTTTTTTTTTAGTTGTTGCCTTTACCCCTGAAATAGTAGTCTGCGTCTGTTTCCAGGTTCAAAGTGACACACTTCTAAATTTAAATAGAACATAGAGAACAAACTAGAAATTTTCAAAGCATAACATTTAAGTTTGCAAATATTTTTGCTGAATCTTCTATTTTATTGATATTTACGTTGTAATGGTTTGTTACTGGAAGTTGAGGTTTATTTTGTAGTATGTGGTTGAATTCACACACACACTCAAACATTTGATTAAAAAGGATGTTGTTTTGACTAAACTTTTTTTACCAGAATTTATTTCATAATTTTTTTCAAAACAGAAACCATAACTTCTTCATGTTCTGTGTTGTGTGTGTTTGGCCGGTAAATAGAGGCTTTACTTTTCTCAGCAGCTACCCTGTCACAGGTTCAGAATCTTACACTTCCACAAGTACATATGCTTCTGAGGGCAACCAGGGGATCATTCTGCATGTTTCATGTGTGTACATGTGTGACAGGCATGATTTGATACATGTAGACTTTCTGTAGAGTTCTGCTGGCCGATGATTGGATGAAGCTCCACAGTTTCCCCTCTCTCTCCACAGGTCCCTGGCCTTTGTCAAGACCAACACTGTCAGAAAACATTTGTGCACTACACAGTCACTTAAACACACACACACACACACACACATACACACACACACACACACACACACACACACACACACACACACACACACACACACACACACACACACACACACACACACACACACGTCCGTCACAACTAAATGCCTAACCTTAGCCTAACCCTAGCCCTATAAACAAGTCTTAAGCCAAAATGTCCTCACAATGATGGTATTTAACTAGAATTGGCCCTCATAACTATAGATAGCGGGGAGAGCGTGGCCTAGGGGATAGAGTGGGTGCTCTGCAACAAGAAGGTTGCTGGTTCAAATCCCACTCTTTCCCATCTGCATGCCTAAGTGTCCTTGGCAAGATACTGAACCCCTCATAAATGTTGAGTGTACTAAAAATGTAAGTAGCTTTGGACAAAAGCGTCAGCTAAATGACATGTAATGTAATATAGATAGACATTGGCGCACAACACACACACACACACAGTCTCATCCACCCACTCTGAGATAAAAGTATAAATACATATTCAATGTCATAAATTGACTGATGTTTCTTACCCAGTGTTTATTAAATTTTACATTTTTCCCTTTTATGTCAATGCCACACTCTATACACACATCAGACAGACAGACCAACACACATGGATATAAGCGTAATAATATAATAATAATATCCTTATGTGTATAACACTTAACTAACCAAGGTGACAACGTGCTTTTACATAATATACGGCAAAAACTGAACAGATAAGAATAAATGGAATTCCTTTCAATGCAATGTTAATACCAAATCATAACATACTAAGGTCGAATCACCAGGTGGCACCAAAGTACAAGTTTTTCTCATGTCTCTCTGCAGCTGACACACACACCACTGCTTGCAGGATCCTCACAGCTTCCTGCAAACTCTGCAGTCGCTCAGCGTCTTCATGAGTCACAATTTCATGCAATGCCATTTCCCTCCAGCGAACAGAAATCTATTGAAGTCGTTGTGTGTCCCAAAATCTTTAACGTCACGCTTTTACCTCTGCTCTCTTTTCTGTGTTGCACGATGATTGTGTTAATTGATACAGGCTACCTTCTGGTTTGTTGTAATTGGAAATCACACTCTCACTGTTATCAGCAGCATATGAGTGTAATGTGATATTAACCATAAGATGGCACTAGAGTCTAACTAATGCAGTCTTGGTCTTATGCTGCTGCCCCCATACATTCTATTTCATGGTTGGCATGGCAACAGGTATGCTTTTCTCCTCCTCCTGAAGGGTGTTTTACTTTTCACTGTCCTTCTAGCTACCTTGATACCTGCTTGGACAAGCTAATGTTCTGAACACCACTCAGAGAAAACCCCTCCATGTTCTCACTTAAATTGAGCATAGGCGCATCAGAGCACCGAGACGAGTTGATATAGATTCTGATGAAACAGGCCTTTCCTGGAAAAATCATGACTTGCTGCATTTAACTGACAGAGAATCGGTTTTGCTGAGTGAAATGTAATATCATTTTTTTATATATATAATTGAAACCCAGAGATTGCTCATAGTTTGACAGTTTGTATTGTTGGACTTTTTGGACGTTTTAACAATTTATAGGAACTAGACCCATCTCAATTCAACTCATGCCCTTTTTCATTTTGCTCACCACCTCTCCGGCTTCTACACTTCATGAATAATTTGTAAGGTCAGAATTATGCTATTACAAATGGCACCAGCCCCATTGGTTTTGTAACTACTTAAATTAAGTTGCTTGTTACCATTCCCACAATACAAATACTGAAACTTATAATGGCTGCTGTAAAACCAAAACCAACTTGTTTCTGTGAGCCATTTAAAACGTTTACTGGTTTCACAGTATATTGAGATCAAATCCCAGAACGGTAAGTTATACCGTTTTGGAGGCTGTTAACGCAGTAAAGCTGTTAGTCCTCTGACCATTGCTTACAAATGCGAGCACGAAATTGAGTGCGTATATCAAAGTTGATATTTTTTCTTCACTCTCAGATGTTTGAGGTGGAAGTCTGCATCTAACGCAACAAATTGCAAGCCTGTTTCGCCTGTTCCCTGTGTGTGTCACCCTTCCTCAAACACACACACACACACACACACAGAGTGCAGAGAAACACTTACACTTAGTGTCCTCGGGTCATTCAGTCTAAATATTTGGAAAACTCAGCTTTTTCATTTGCTGTCTTCAGTATTTCACAATATTCTAAAATGACTGTTATTCAGCTAATGCCTTCTTTCTCCAGTGTTAATGTTGCACATCTGCCACGGTGTTATATGATGCTATATTATTTGTATTCCTAATAAATACATTATTTAATGTGTTGGTCGCCACATTAGAACTAATAAATTAATAACATTAATTAAATAATACAATTAATAAACTGCTAATGTCACTAAAGTCATGATACAAACGTTTGACACAGTTTAAAAATTGTTACATGCATAGAGGTAATATGACTTAAATTTCTAGTCAGCATGTAAAGCAAGCATCTGCAAGAGAGAAGAGCAGACAGGACAAAGGCAACAAACATAATGTGACCAGTAATGGTTGGAAAATGCAGAAAATAGATAGAGAATGACTAATGAGCCAGTGACGAGCATCTGGAGACACGTAGTCTCATGAGCTGGAGCTGTGCATGGGGACAGGTACGAGCAGGGAGACCCAGCGAGAGTGTTGGGGAACAGATGAGGCATGACCGGTCTCCTGAAAGCAAACACACACAGACAATCAGGGAGAGGAAGAGAGGAGTTGTTGATGTTAGAATGACAGAGAGCCCTGAATCCAGCTGTTAGTGTTGGCAACAATATCTCCTCTCTGAGTCACTGGACCAATTGAGCCAATGAGCGCTCAAAAAGGATACCCAAACACCCTCCTTGTTTTGTAACTACAGCGCTGGTTCTCTTTAGCAAGGCACTTAACCGTCCAATATGTCCTGGCTGCACAGTGGACTTGTATTGATGTCTCATAAAGAACTGTTATGAATATAAACAGAAATACAGCAGTGCAGGGACTCATTTTTAGTCTCGGTCTTTCAAGGACTCAACAAATGGGCCTTTTGATTTGTTTGATAAAGACTTTTAACAGTGTTATCAAATAAACAAGTAAAAATGGGAGCTATTCTTGTTTTGTTGATTGGAAATAGCCTCACAAACGGCAGATGTCTAATCAGGTTAATCAAGTCAGATCCAACACTTGTGCTTTGATCTCTAAACTAGTGTTTGAAACCTAGTGTACAGACCATACAAGGCTGTCCTTATAATGCATATTCAAACCAAGACCTCAGACATCAGGTGTAAAACCCACCATTCACCGCTTCATCTCAGCCTGACATACGCTGTAGATGGCTAGATAGCCTAAGCGACTCTGCAGGTATAGGAACAGACAGAACTGTAGAATCAGAAGAAGCTTTACCTCTTGTTAGAAGAGATAAGACCGCCTCTACACACACAATTGCCATCAGGCAGAATCAAGCTACATTTGTGTCATTGGAAATGACATTTTTTACGTCCAAAAGTTCACAGTCCAACAATGACCTCACTTAGTGACTGATATGTGGAGTTGAGGATGTACACACAATTTCATTTTCAGTCTCAAACTTTCAAATTTTCGTTGATACAATTTTATCTATGCTATTTTCTCCATTTTGATCTCACAAAAAATGACTGCTAAGGTATTCTGTGCAGCTGTTGCACCCTAGTTATGTTTGACTGTTGGGCGACCTCTAGCAGCTGTAATAATTATGACAGGAGCACAATCAGAAGTCATTTCATGTAGTATGAAGTGCTAAGAGCTGGAAATTAGGAGGAAGATCAGCCGGTCAGGGACAAACAAGAGACAGTGTTCAAAAACCAAGTTGAAAAGAAAGTACGATGAAGCCTGTCTTGCTCTTTGGTTCACAGTCAATGTGGTAGGACATGAGGAGAGACCAGTGTTTAATTAAATGTTAACAAAAATTAAGAAGAGTCTTAGAAACAATTTTTTTTACACAGTACAACATAAAAACACTTTTAAGTTGTACTGTGTTGTGCAGAATTGTGTGCATTTATTCTCTTCCGTGAGTTATTCAAAGTTATTCAAAAATACGATTTTTTTTCGGTGTGTGGGGGGGCGCTCGGAGGGGGTGTCGCCCGGGGCGCTAGTCCATGTAGAACCGCCACTGTGCTGAGTGCTTATTATATTATTGTTGCCATGACGACCAAGATCTGTCCCCTGCCGACTGGGAATTCTCGGGAGGTATAAGAGTTTAGGGAGACACAACCTACGAGGTCCCTCAGGTTAAATGGTCTATATTTATGTTGCGCTTTTCTACTCTTGATTAGCCGTCTTTGCGCTTGACACTAAAGTTTTGCCATTCACCCTTTCATACAGAGCACTTTCTCTATGTCCCTGAAACACAGCCAGCCGTCAGGGGCAATTTTACGGGTTCAGTGCTTAATTGTTGACACAGTATTTTCCTGTCCTCCACATTTACACTTTTGTAAAATAATGCAACACAAAGAGGAATGAGCTCAAATTATTCCTTGTTCCTCATAAGTATGAATAATGATTTGTATTCAGTGTTCTCGTACTGCGTGGTCAGGCACTGATGTTCGTTCTGCTATGGTGGGACAAAGCAGTAACGATCACAATGTATCGCTTCAGAGAAGTGTTCATGTGTTTGTGAAGGCAGAAAGGCCCACTCTTCCTGGAAATGATTTTAACATGGTTTAATCTTTGATGTTCCCTCAGGGCAGTGAATGATTAAGAGACTGAGATATTTCAGTCATATTGCCATGATTTTGAAACGGTCCAAATGTCAAATGGCACAGTATTACAACGACTGCTCCAGACCGAGTCAGCTGGCAGGCTGTTTGTCAAAGTCTCTCTGCTGGACTGCGAAATTGAACTACGGAGCTAATCGAAGTGGTCACACACACATATAGATTCATGGGCAGACACATATCCACACTCTGGATGTGTGCTGTGTTCACCGACACCCACAGGGACTCTGCTTTCTCTCTCTTCCTATTTTTCTCCTCTCTTTCTCCATTCTCCATTTGAACCCAAAGTGAGTGGTGGAGAAGAACAATGCAGGTCCTGGGAGAGACTTTTATAAAATGAGCGATCTGAGTCAATATTCAAATATAAGTGTCGAGGAACTTTGTTGAACTGTGTTCCCTCAGATGCTTCAGAGATTGATCAAGCACCTGTGATTTTATCTTCCTTGTTACAGTTGTGATGGTTATTTGAAGCTAGATCTAGTTCGATACAGATATAGAGAGTGGGAACTGTGGATTGTGAGAGTATACAATCTGCAGTGAGAGGTTGAATGAGAGGGAAAGATATATTTAATTTAAAATTGGCAGCATTTGTTTAGTGTTACTCTTTATTATAACAATGCTAAAATGTAAAGGGACTGCATTCATTGGTATCCTGCAGTCACCTGTACAACAGTGGAATGGTGTCAAATCCATGTATAAAACAAATAGCAGCACTATCTACATGTGAGGCTTCATAGAAACCCATGCTCATTCACTTTGAATCGGGTGATCACAAGCTGACTGAACTGCATTGTGTTTCAGTTGCTGCCTGTACTTGAGCTGTGTGCAGCAGAAGTTGAGAAAAGCTCATTGGGTGAGTTTATGTTCTCTTAAGCAGCGCATGGACAGGCCAAGTTGGTAGCAAAGCCAGCTAGTTCCGTGTCCTGAGCCGGAAACTGTGGTTGGTTGTTGTCGTTATGACAATTGTGCCAGCACCAAGCATCAGGCCAGTCTATAAGCATTAAAGCAACGCTATGAGTGCTCAGTTTCAGAGGCCCAGCATTGCTCTGGGCTAAATGCTGACAAAAGCATCCTGGCAGTGTTAAATGTTAATCGTGTAAGCATGCTAGATTTCTAAATGTTACAGTTAATTGAACCATGAAGTTAAGTATTAAACAAATTGACTTGAAGACAATAATTAAAGAGTAAGGGGATCACAGCAGTTCCAATAATCCCTTCTCTCTAGGGAACAAACTTCAAATGAGATCAACAGGTATATGGAGTCATGGTGGAGAAGGATGACCTTGAGGGTCAAGGTCTCGATCATTCCATCGACATTTCAAGTCTTGTTATGAACTCTGAGTACTGGCCAAGAAAATGCATGAATTAAGTTTCTACCTTAGGTTTACAGCATGATTTCTACAGTTGATGGTAATCTCAGGCTTAAGGTAGCCTACTTTTGAGAAATGGGGTCGAGCATTGTTCATGTAGAGTTTGTGTAGCCAGTTATACATTTGCATCAACCAATATCCTGTTTTATTATGTTGTTAGTACATAACATGTGTAACTAGCTGTAACCTGTCTTCAATATGTCATCAGATAAAAGTAATTCCAACAGAACAATATACAGCCCTGAAATACAGATGCAATTCTAAATGGATGAATGGGCCTATCTGCGCACTCATCTGATTGGACCAAGTTCTGGTTGCTGATTCTCTCCACCTCTCAACATCAAAAAACTGAACAACGTAAATAATCTGATGTTATTGGAGAAAATTGCCTCCTAACTCGTTTTCAGATAACCGTTCTGAAAACTATTCAAAGGATTCTTGTGAGTTAAGAAGTGTTGAACTCGTAGTGAACCAAAAGATATTCACATTCAGTTGTTGTGTAGGCTGCATTTAGAGAGAAAAACAACACAACCCCAGAGAAATGGATATATGGACAGATAAACCTTTCTTTTCATTTATCAACCTCTGCTTGAAACCAGACTGAATTAGTGTTCATTTTGTAAAATGTGAGGGGAAAGGTGGATGTCAGTGTGGTTAATGGAATGAAAGTGATCGAAAGTCATAGATTATACCTAACCATCAGTTTTTGTTCGTGCAGAGGCTAATTGGATCTGACATCAAACTGTCTTGACGAGAGGAGTTTCCTGGCTAATGACACTTGAGATGAGATTTAAGCCCTGACCTCTTGTGTAGTCGTGAGAAGCTTTTCTGCTCTCCAGACATTTATGTTTTACTGTAAAGGTTTTTTCTCACATTATAAGTAATAAGTTTGTGTATCTTTAAGGATTCATGGTGATTTAATCAATATTTGTGTATGATATGAGACGTATGATTGTCCTTGTTATCAAACCAGCAATTGGGCGATGTTAACTTAATTGTCGTATGAGGATGCTTGCAGTGAAACATCACAATGGACAATGCCATCGGAGGGGCTGACCCGCTATAATTTCAGCTCAAATCATTTGAAATGGCAACCAGATTATTAACACTGATCCCACGATATGCTCAACATCATGAAGGCTGACATTAGCCGTTTTACCAAGCTATCCTTTTCGTACATTTTGTAATTTCCAATAAATGTTTTTTACAGGACAGGTTTTCATGCTCTGCCACCTAGCCTTGTCAACAAAGATTATCTGACCAACAAAAGACATGCAAGACAATGCAAATGCTAGTCTGCATTCAGAGAGCTGTACGGAGTGTAATTAAGAGGATAATACTGTGTGAAAAGAAAATTGAAAGGTTGCATCAAATGAATGAGTCAGCAATTTATGTATGCTAACGAGATATCATGCGATTGCATTAATCTCCATTAAGAGTTAGGAACAGGGAAGGGGGGAATGTTAAATCATGGCTTGTAAAGTTACACACAAATGGCAATACAATGCATTGTGATAACACACCAAAGTATGTCAGAAAACAGGTGTGGGATTTATGTGCCTTTTGGTGACACCAGGCTGCTGTAGCCACTACTCTACTCTGGGGTGGCTGTGGCTGAGGGGTAGAGTGGTCGTCCTCCAACCTGAAGGTTGGCAGGTCGATCCCCAGTCTGACCCATCTGTATGCCGAAGTGTCCTTGGGCAAGATGCTGAACCCCGAATGGCCCCCCATAGAATAACAAAGTGCTGCGAATAGATGCACTGTATGAATGTGTTTGTGAATGGATGAATGTTGAACTGTACTGTAAAGTGCTTGGAGTGGTCATCAAGTCTAGAAAAGCGCTCTTATATGCACCAGTCAATCCTTAAATGTTTTATGGAACTTAATCCCAGTTCGATTTTACAATAAAGGGCCTAGAGCGTAATCTTCATTGATTTATAATGTTAATGTCCTTAGTTGTCTTTTGTGTTAACCTTTTGTGATTTTGATGTTAAGTTAAATAAATGTATTTTGCTTCATGTCAGATTATCATCATCATCATCCTCATTTGAAAACTATAATATTAATACATTCATATTTCCAAACTGCCCCGTGACTAATGATATTCATTTTGAAATGGTGTCCCACTCTGGCCTACACGGTATGTTGCAAATCAACTGATCCATGTGAGAGTTTACAAAAGAAATTACCCCCAGATGAGTTGACTCAAAATGAATCATAATGTAGCTGCAAGTCTGTGGGCCAGTATTGCTCCTCACTCCCCCAAGCACCACTACACCACTGCTAATGCATTATGAAGCAACCTCATGTCATCTGGGACAGGTTTACTCAGCGTTCTAAGAATCCAAGCCAAGTGAGGTGAAACAGCTTTTAGTTTCTGTGCTGCCCACCTGTGGATAACGGCTCTTGAATCCCTGAGATTTCCAAAAACTGTCAGCTCATCCAAATCAGACGGCCCCGAATGTGACAGTGCGTCTCGTCTCCAGGCAGCCTAAAAGGGCATGTGTCATTCTGAAGCTCATCGACCTCCACTGACGAGCCATGGCGGGCCGAATTAAATTCAGGTCACTCACGCTTGCCTACAAAGTGACTTTTGGGTCTGCACCCTTTTGACATGAACTAAATCATTTGAGGTTACGCTCCTTATATGCTCCCAAATGCTACCAGAGCAGGGGCTTCCCCATCTTCAAGAACCTTTTGAAAACTTATCTGAGAGCACCTCTCCATACATCCTAATATGTCTAACTAGCAGTGGTAACCACAGAGTTCATTCAATCTATGGCGTTGGTGGGGTGCATGTGTGTGCGCACAAACATCGCTTCCACACACAACCGGTTTTCTACAGGAATTTTGACATTTGACAGTGTTAAGAGTGAAAGACAAGTTTTCGTGTGAGAGCGAGAGAACTGCATTGATGCCAATTGTGGGTACGTGCACAACTGTGTGGACGGCAAAAACTTTATGGATGTTAGCGTAAACGCACAAGTGAACCCGGTGCAATTAACGCTGAACAGAACTATACATTGCAACGTCAGAACAAAACCCCAACTCAGAGAGTTCCTATGTCATTATGAGGACTGTAAAAAAACTTGATCATTATGAAACTGTGGTGATGTAAATTGGAATATGGCAGTTTGACAGTTTAGATTATTAACAGGAAAAACTGTGGCACATTCAGGTCATTTTCAGCGCACAACGTAACCTTATCTCCTACACATTGTATTAAAACTAGTATGCATAATTCTAAATCAGGGCTTAAGCATTAACAATTCAAAAGCTCACTTTCTTTTTATTCTTTATCCATTTGCATGCTTATTTTAATTTTGAATTCATTAACGTCCCTCTGTAAAGCACTTTAAATTGGCTTGTGTGTATAAATGAACTCACCTTGCCTTACACCATCAGCTTCCTGACTAGAACCAGCAGTCTTCCTCAGGTATAACAGAATCCCTCAGGCTATTACCTGATCACTAGAGAGCTCTTCTCCAGAAGCCGCAATGGTTCTATCGGCACTCTGCCACCACAGTGTTGCTCAAAATATTTATGTCCTCATATAACTCATGGTCTTATAAAAGTTAATGTATATTTTTGAGTAGTCTCTTAAAGGTGGACTATGTTAAGGTTTTCTTTGTATTTGATATTACTTGGGCGTTAATTGTCAGAAAGTACATATACCTTTGTAATTTATACACAATTTATCCACAATGAACTGAGCTGAAGCGCAAGTGTGGGATCTTTATCCTCAAATAACCCTTCATTTACCATTTCCTGTGCCTCCTGGACCTGGAAATAAATTGTTAAAAAGAGAGTTGGATTATTTCAGTAATTCGGTGGAACCAAAGTCAAATGAAGACACTTGGCCCAATGATGACAATGTCCCATGATTCAGGAACATTTTAACTTCCTGATTTTACTCAAGTAACTGCTTATGAGCAACATTAAAGTGTGCTCACTGCAGTCTTCTCTCTTGGCTTGTAGACAGCCTGTATAAGTGTCTGGCCACTGATGTTTCTCGACCTTAATGGTTTTGTTTTTAATAACATTGGAGCTTCCAGCTAATACTTTACCAAAGCTAATATGTCCCGACATAGACATGATAGATTGATCTGTGTATAGACAGGATATTGATTTTATCCTCTTTCTTCTCTGAAAGAACTTGAACTATTCCTTGAATGGACTATAATAATTGAGTTAGAGAAACGCTAACATAAGACAAAAGATTAACTGACAGAGATATAATAATTGAGTTAGAGACACGCTAACATAAGACAAAAGATTAACTGACAGAGATAATGACAGTAGTGATAAAGGTTTTTTTTTTCCTCGTCATTCTTGACTCTCCTGAGGTAATGGAGAAAGTGAGTCATAGCAGAACTTATCCTTTTTCTTTAATCCTTAATTACTCAATTACATTACTAATCCTCAATCCTCAACTACTGAAACACATCACACTCTGTCCCACAGGTTTGACACTGGAGTTCACCCTGTTCTTCTGAAGCCGTGCAGCGTCGCCTCACAGGCTCCAGAGAGCTGACACACAACTGCAGGAGCGATGAGACAAATCTCGAAGTTTAGTTGCTCATTCGTCTGAGCCTCTGAGTTTGGTCTGTGAGAAGTAGCAAAACGCAAATCCTCTCAGATGCATAGAAGAGAACGCACACAAACGTAGGCAGTAAATAAAACGGCTAATGTTACAACCTTGTGTCCTCCAGGATGAGCGCGCACACACACACAAACACACAGTGTTTCCACAGCACTGTGTCACGGCTGTGTGTCGGGCTCTTACCTATAGCTTCCTGTAAATCTCTGTCGGAACACAGACGTTCTTTTGTGAAGCAACAGAGGCAAAACAACCAGCAGCGATTGCAGTTAATTAGGTTGCCAGGGCTTTACTGTCACCAGAGCCGGGCTGATAAATGAAGTGAGCGAGGACGCTGCCGTCCCTTCAGCGCCACTCTGAAGGGGATTCTCACCGACATTCTCATTTCAATTCAGCAGCACATTAGACAATGGACTGACTGAGACTCATAAATAAATACATATATTTGGAGCATGTTTGGCTTCTTCAGCTTTGGCTGTGAGATATCTTTATCAAGTCAGCGCCTTGACTTGATGTGAAATGCCGTCTTCTCTCTTCTGATTTGTGTAAATGAATTCAGTCTCTGTGTCACAACATCTTGTTCTTCATTGCTTTGTAACAGCTTTCTACTTTATTGTATCCTGCATTGCATATTGGTCTCTTTTCTTTCTCTTCTACTTGTCTGCTAAAACACGCTCAGACAGTCAATTCGTGTCCAGACTGACTGTCAGCCAAAGTGACAGCTAACGATGTGGCATTTTATTGTTCACCACAGAGACAAGATTCTTTTATTGTTTTCTCGTCGGCTTTTTAAGGTTTGCCGACACGTCTCACACAAACACAAATACACAGGAGACCCAACACGAATGCAAAATCCACAACGCGACAAACCACAAGACGGATGCAAAAGACACAGCACGACTACAAACGCCACCTAATGGAAACACAACCACAAAGGAGGTGGGTGACAACAGATGTTGACCATGAAATGAACAGAGTTCATTACTGTGGTCATGTATTAGTCAAGTGAGCCATCCTTCGTGAAAACCTGGAGCTTTAAACAAGATGATAGCAGCTTTAAACAAGATGCTTCTCAGTTCCAGGGGTTACCATATACAGGTGCGATTTTTCCTTTATCGGTTCTTCAAGCACCTCGACAGTAGCACCTCATATAGAAAATCCTCTCATTATAAGTGATTTCACAAACCACGGCTCACTTGACCCATACATACAGTGTCAACGTCCATCCCAGCTCACCTGCTCTTCCTTTTGTTTTGCAGTTGTGTTGTGGTTTTAGCGGTTGTTTTTTTCCCTTATATGCTTGTGTCAGGCATCTTGGTCCCCTTAGTTTTGGCACTCAGGGAAACAAGTTTTATTTAGTGTGTGTGCATGTGTGTGTGTGTGTTTTTGTAAAAACCCAAGTGGTCACAGCAGCTCTTAATTAAAATGCATTACAAGTCTGAGGGAAGAACCACAATGAAGTATCTAATTAACCCCCAGTATTTGCCTTATAACAAAGGTGAAATACACAGACTGACTGACAGATTGACGGTTTCCTCCCACGGTGCGGGAGCAGTGTTGTCCTGTGTGTGTGTTCAGTAGCAGGTAACAATTAATAGAAGAGACACAGGTCAATAGTTATATCTCTGTCCCTGTCAGCAGGCTCAGCTCCACCTGCCACAAACTTGGAGCTTCACAAGTGCACCTCCATCCTCTATCTATCTGCTTTCTCTGTGGGACACATTCCCACACATTTGCACACTTTGGACTGACCACTGACTTTGAATGATTGATTATATTCTGCTGTCCCACTGACAAGGAGTATCGGAAAATACTTTACCACAAAGCCTCTGCTTATGAAACAAACACTGATCGTTTACCCCCTTTTTCCCATTTTTATGTCTCACTGCTCGGTAGATAACATATTGGTAGGTGCCTGTTGCCATAGTTACTTTACACATGGACATAGCCATATCCTGGTTATAATTGCCTTGCTGTAGCCATTTGCTGCACGGTGTGGATGTTTTGGGTGAACAAGCAGCGAGGGAATGTGCCAGGTGGTGAATGGGAAAAATGGGGCGTTGAAAGAATAATTATTGCACATTATCATCTAAGTCTGCAGAGAAGCCGGTCCGCCTGCATTTTAAAAGCATATATCGTAAAAAAAAAATGTCAATCCCTCAATGAAAGTATAGGTGTTTTTACTACTGTCATTATTTTTGACTGTCAGATGCAGATGTGTGGGCAGTTGGCTTGAACTTTGAAATAGACCCTTTTTGTTTGAAAGTAAAAAAAAGCATCTAGGAGATTGATGCGTGTGCTTTTCTAAGATTCTTCCTTTATAAGCACCTTATTTGTCTTCATAGCATGAGGCATGAGTGATTAGTATATTCCCTGCAAAAAATTAGTTATGATTATGCTGATTTGGGGCTTGCCAAAGAGCATGACTGTGAATTTGACATTCAGAAAATCCAATTATGGGCTTTGACTCATAAATCATCTTGTGTATGAGTTCCAAAGGCTCCTTTTCTGCCTTTGATTCCTTCTGTGAAATATTTAAACACGCAGATGGGGAAATAATAAAGTTTTATGGGCAGAAAGAAGCTGAATCCTATGAAACCAAGCACTGTTGTTGGGGATCCCAAATAAATGGAGAATGACAGATTAGAAAATAGAAAAATTAACACAGAATCCCAGGTAGTTTTAAGTAACTAAGATTTTTTACATATTGAGATCACCTTTGATGCGTCAGTCTATTGAACAATTAAAATTTCAAGTCGTCATCCCTCGAAGCACAGTAATGATAAAGGTTAAAAGAGCATCACTCTACTTTCAAACATATCAATGCATCATCGTGTGCTTCATCAACTTTGTTGCTTTCCTCCCTTTACATGGAATTGTTTTTAATTCAATTCAATTCGAGGGCCAAATCCTCACTCACATTATTTCATGGCACTATTCACAGTCAGGTTGAGACCACACAAAGTTATAGAGAAACCCAACAGATCCCACAACGAGCAACACGTGCCACACATCTCAGGGAGATCTTTCACGTGAAATACAGGCACACTGTCGACAATTTAGCTTTAGGCATTTTGTTGCTGTGTCTACTCGAATTTGATGAAGATACTAGCTCACTCTCGGCTAGAGAGTGTGTTGCTACCAGAGTTTTACAGTGAGGATTGTGTTGCCTGTAAGCATGGCGAGTATTTCGGTACAGAGCCATAATATGGTCAATTTTAAATATATATATATTGTCTAAAGGGAAAGTTTTGTCCTTGAGTGAAGGTTGTGGTTTTAAACTCATCTTTAAGGGCTTAGTAAAATATACATTTGATAAACAGCTAAACATCTTCTCTCTGTGCTGACACAATGCATACACTTTATATTGATATGTAATGGACTAGTCAATTTGGTATTGATTCAATTTATATTGTGATTATTGACAATATTTGATTGCATTGCTCTAGTGCCAAGCTAAACCATCATCCCAGATAACCGAGGTGGCTGCAAGATTTCATTGGGTCATCATCTCTGACAGGCACAAAGTAGGAGATGTGGGGGGAAACACAGGTTTGTGGGAGTGAAACTAAAAATGGGACAGAGAGAGACAGAAATAGCAGCCGTGGAAATAAAGAAGTAATGGAAGAAACAGTGGCACACACGGAATAAGGGAATTGTAAAACAGGTGGAGGGAATAAACAGAGGAGAGGAAGATGAAGAAGGGAAAGGAGATGACAAGAGAGGGGGAAATATGGCTAGAATATACATAATAGTATTGAGTGTGGGGGGGCAAAAAACATCATAAGGATTCAGGGGTGTTAAAGGGACGGGTACAAGGCTACTTAGCTCTTCGCCGCGCAACTGTTTGACCACGACTCCTTTTATGCGTCCAAGATGAAAGAGGGCGTTCTAGTGCTTCCTGAGTGGATGAAGGACCTTTTATATCAGTCTGGTGTTGTAGGTATATATTGCCATTAACAACTACATTCTGGGTTATTCTATCAGAAGAAGCTCTTTTATTCTGCATATTTTACACATTCAGTCCATTCCAGTCGCGGCTCCTGACAAATTTCTCAGGGGGGGAATTGTTGCGATGATGGCTAAGGTTACTAGTTAAATAGGTAAATTAGCTCAAGTCAGCTAAACATTGTCTCATTGAGATACGGATATTTGCTTAAAATTCGTTTTTTTCCTCACATAGTACCAAATCTATGAAGGTCAAATTATCCATTCAGAGGTTTGCTTGAGAGTAAGATACTAGGGCAGTAATTCAAGTAAAGGAAATGCAGGGTGCACCTGTTAAGCCTGAAATGTGGTGCTTTTCACTGGGCACAAAATGGTCTTTATATTCATGTGAACTTATGTAGAACATTTCAAACATAATTAAAGGTGTTTTGCAGAATTACTAAAGCATTACATAAACATTCAGACAGACACAGTGATTGGAAAATTAAAATCTTTAAGCACAACAATTTGGTCCTGTAAAGGTTCAAACCCCAAAGGCTGGATTGGATCTCTGTGTGTGTGTGTGTGTGTGTGTGTGTGTGTGTGTGTGTATGTGTGTGTGCTGTGCATGTCCTGTTGTGTTGTGGGTTTCCACCTGTGCCATCATGGGTTTGAAGGCTCACTATGCTTGATTCAAACTGGTTCTTACAAGATGTTGACATACCTGCAGGCATCTCTTGCTGTCAGCCGCCTCCTGCCTTCCTCACACTGCCTCTCTGCAGGAGGAACGTGTTTTGAGGCTAAATTCAGATGCTGTTTGACAATCCATCAACAACTTTTTTGAGGCGCACCATGGTATCATCACACAACACTTCTGTCCATTATTTTCTGAGTTCACCTTTTTGAAGGTGAACGTGCGATGTAAACAAAATGGAAGAGAGCACTCTCACTTTCTGCTTAGTTACTGACCCTCTCATCTTCTTTCATGCTTGAGTACGGCGCAGTTTCACTCAGCCCAGGCCTAGTGTGACATGTCACCTGGGTTATGTGGTAGTAGCAGCATGCCTGCCATTACCACTGACCATGGCGCTGGCTTCGCGGAGTAGAGATAATTTTTAGTTCCTGCTGCACTGTTGCTGCCCACTGGTCCTAAATTGAGTCAACAACAGATAATTTAAATGCCACTCTGTTGAAGGCGTAACACCTCCAAGGCTGTACAGTAATTTTCTTATCAAGATCACTGTATTCATTCTTCAGAAATTCCCAAAACATGAACCAAAAAATGATCTATCTTGCAATGTCCAAGTTAAAGTGAAAAAACCTGCCTATGTCCCCTGATCCAGATCTGCACCTAAACGTTGTCTTCCCTGAACTATACTGCATCCTTCCACCAGATTTTGTGTTACTCCATTTAGTAGTTTTTATGTAATCCTGCTAACAATCAGACAAACAAACAGATAGAAACATAGCCTCCTTAGCAGAGGTAATTAATCACTAAATTAAGGGTGTTTATAGTATATTTAAACTAATATAGACATCCAATTAAAAACAAAAAAAGTCGCCTATCAATTTTAATAATGACCACAGTAGACCTATTGAGACATCAGTTACAGTTCTTGTGAGAATATTGTAATTACGCTTTACCATGCAGTACAACTTAATTAACGTGAGAGAGCGAGAGTGTGCTCGTGTCACAGAGACAAAGAGAGCGAGGGAGAGAGAAGATGAAGGACAGAGAGTCGAGAGAAACTGACAGAAGGAGGGTAGTGCCTTATGTCTCTCTCTCTCTGTCTCTCGCTCTCACTCTCTCTCTCCCTCCCTCTCTCCCTGTCTGTATATCTCCCTGGGCCTGCTGTTGTGGATCAATACCTGCCAGTTTCCTCCTCTCACTGTACAAAAGGCTCTGTAATGGACCGTGACAAAGTCTGTTCACGTGTGCATGTGTCTGTTGGGTGTTTAAGTGCAGTCCAAGCTGTCACTACTACTCAACCTTGTCTCAGCTGCCCAGTAGGTAGGTGCCATTCCACCTCCTAACAAGAGGAACCTTTCATTAGTGTGAACAAGCTGGAGTGATGGCCTTATATTTTTTTCCACAGCAGCTTTTCTTGCTGCACAGTTGAACATGTGGAAATTAATTGCAAGTCTGTGAAGATGGTTGATAGACTGGTTATCTGTGCTTGGTGTACCCCGCCTCTCGCCCAATGTCAGCTGGGCTCCCACGACCTCCAAAGATAAGCTGAACAAATGATGAATGGACGGACGGACGGATCTGAAAAGAAGACTCATTTTATGAACATTGAAATGAGATAGTCTTCACAAAGAAAGCGATAATTTACCTTTATAATCCTCTAGACTGTTCTTGTTCCCATATAAAAATATCTGCACTTTATAAAACACTACTTGCACTATAATTGCTCTGGAAGACAGTGACCTTAGTTAATCTTAACATTCATGAAAATTCAATCGAAACATCAGCCTTGACATCATGACTGACCACAAAACTGAAATGTGTGATGACACTTTGGGTCTTGGACTTTACCAGGAACCCCAAAGAAGAAACAAAAACGAACCTTTAGAAGATGACCTTGCTGATGATTTAAATACCTAAAATCGCAAAGCCACTGACACAAATGTGAGAAATAAGACGTCCTTTATTAGTCCCACACTGGGGAAATTTGCAAATATTTGGTGCAGGATTACATCCTGATTTTGATATTTCCTATCCAACTAGGTCCAACGCAAGCTGAAATTGCGATTCTGTGGATCAATGTGAGCCTTTAATGTTATATGTTGTGACTGTTAAACTCCAGGTAGCTAGGATGCCACTGCTCTAATAACTTATGTGGACTAAAGCTGTTATTTTCACGTTGCTGCCGATAAATGGCTGCGCGATGCTACTGAGTGAAGCGAGCAAGTGCACTGTTAGGAGCTACCTTGTCAGTTTGACCTTGTCGATCCTACAATATATCTCAGACTGCTCAACCTCTCTGCCATTTTCATGTCTTTCACTCATCTACTGTCAGTTCAGGGAGTGGCTTTATAGTATAGATATTTAATCCTAACTTACTTATATATACCTCCGCAAGCATCCCTTCTACATTTTGTATTATTTTGATGTACTTCTACTCTTGTGCCAAAACTGTTGTTTCTTGCTTTCCTTACCTATGCATCTGCTCCAAATCTAATTTCACTGCTCTCACTATAACAATGAAGGAACCTTGAATGTCAGAACACACTGACAGAACATCAGCTCCTCTGAGAGTGTGAACATGTCTTGGATCTCGTTCTGTCTGAACTAAATTAGTCTTGAACTCTGTGGTTCAATTGATTCTGATTTTGTAAAGTTTGACAGGGCGTCATGTTTTGAAGGATTTGTTTTTCCAAGGTCCAGCTGAGTCATTTTTGATTTGGTATACATATCAACTTATAAGAACACAAAGAGCTTTGTGACTCATTTTTGATGGAAAATCTTTGTGTTTTTCATTGTTCAAATTTTACAAATACATTTACAAAATACCTGAGCTATCGTCAGGGCGATGCACAGCTATGAATTCAGGAAGAAGGAGTTGGCTATTTTTAAATTCATCACTTTATAAGACCCAATCAGGGAGCAAACAATCGTCTGCTCTACAGAAAGATGGATGAGTCTCTACTTACTCCCACTATAGATAAATGAAGCCAACATAACCCAGATTGGAACACTGCCATCTTATGATGAAGACATTGTTATCCAACATATAGAGAATGTTGGATGGAACCGTGGTGTCAGAGTCCATTGGTCAAACATGGGTTTGACCAATTGTGAGTCAGGGACAGCTTCCAATCATGATGTTTCACCCTGTTGTTTAATATCAAAAAACTAATTCAAATCAAACTTACCGGAGAAATAAGCACTTGGAGAAACATCAAGTGGTAAGATCAAAAAAACAGTAAACATCTTAGAGAATAAGCTATTTGATGTGAGTGTTTTGACTTTTTAATTTGGTCCATGTTTCAGTGTTCTTTACCTATACTGCAGTCAGCCACAAGGGGGCAATCAAGGCAATTTGGCTTCACTTTTGTGAGAATACATGTCGTCCATCTTTATTAACTTTGTATGATCTGCTTCCTTCTTTTTTTGTGTCTCCTGATTAATTTAAGAATGTGTTTGTGTCTGTTTTGATTTTACTTCCTGTCCATTTGCATTTTTCTGTTGCCCATGAGTCTCGTTAATCAAGTAGTCCTTGTGTATTTTAAACTCTTGTTTGTGCTGCAGCTGCTGGTCTGGATTCCCTGTGTTTTGCAGATTCTGTTTAGACTCTTGGACTTCTCTCTATGGGTTTTGGATTTATGGATGGATTTTTACTCCTGTCTTCCTCACCACTTCGTGAGCCTTGTCTGTTTTGTATTAAACACTTGAGTTTCCTCTGGCTTGGTCTTTCTAAGTAGTTTGTACTAGGACACAGACCTCACCTCTTTTGCTAAATTGGGAAAACAGTTGATCAGAATCCAACAATCAAATAACTTCCCCTCTCCTCTGTTTGTGCTTCTCCTCTCAGGGTGTCCAGGGAGAAGAATTCCCTTGGGGTTGTTTATTCTAATATTAGCTATGGCAGAGTAACAACAAGTTTGTTTAGTTTTATGATTTTATTTGTGTAACCTGTTTATTGGACAGCCACTGCCTTGAAGGAATTTATACAAATTTGGTACAAAGGTATACTTGGACTCAAGGATATCCTGAATTGAATATGGTCAAAGGTCAAGGTCACAGCAATGTTTTGAAGCAATTATTTTTCCTTGTGAAGTGATATCCGTGGAAAGCTGTGAAAGATCGTTTCATATTTGGCACAAACATTGACTTGGATTTGAATATAAACTCATTTTTTCTTTAACCTGATATCTTAAGATAGAAACATTCACTTAAACTCAAGGATTACCTGAATATAATTTGGTGGGTCAAAGGTCAATGGTCAAGGTCACTGTCACCTCACAAAGCATATTGTTTGCCTTATGAATATGACATCTCCAGAACGCCTTGAGGGAATTCTTTCACATCTGGCACAACTATTGCCTTGAACTTGGATTTCATTCAGGTAGTCAAATGTCAATGTGGCCTCACAAAGTATGTTTCTTGAACAAGATAGCTTAAGATCAGCTTGAGGGAATGTCCTGAAATTTGGAACAAACTTTCACTTGGACTCAAAGATGAACTGATTAGATTTTGGTGCCTATAGGGCATCTAGTACAATTCAATTGGACTTCAGATTTCAGTCAAGGTCAAGGTCAGAGCGTCTTCTAAAAATGAGTTTTTGGACTCTTGAATGTAACCTCAACATTGCTTGAGGGAACTTCTTCAACTTTGGAGGAGATTTGTCAATTGGACGCAAAGATAAAGTTATTAGGTTTCAGTGGTCGAAGGTCAAAGGTCACATTAACCTTATAAATCTGCCAACATTTTTTTTGTAGAAATATGAACACAGAATCCGCAGTCATTGGTGGATGCATTAAACCGCAGTGCTGTAATTCTAGTCAAGCCTGGAACAAATGTTATTCCTCATTTCGCCTCTTTTGCTACTCAGGCAAGGTCACAGAAGGCATCAGCTTAAAAATTAACTCTATCCTGTCAGGCTGATGTTGCTTTATATTGTACGAGCCTTTAATTGCCAAGCAGTGAGCTCAAAGGCAGTTGAGATCAGATGAAGAGGAGTGAAAGGTAGAACTCATACAGTAACTCACATCTCTCAGTGTTTCCATAGTGGCTGGATGGGTGACTGGGGGAGTGCACTAGGTTTGAAGTTAATCAGGAGGAAATCCAATCTGTCGTTCATCCAGCAGCAGCAGGTGGTGATGGTGTCTGTCACGCAGAGATATGGTGTCATCTTGTCTGACCTAATCGTCTCTGTGTCTGTGTGTGTGTTCGAGTGGGCATATGCACTTCCTTTGTCTCTTCAACCCAATAAGAGTCGGGGTGTCCTGAGTTCATTGGTGAATAATTACATTAAAGATGTAGAGAGAGGGAGGAGAAAACATACGATGCCAATCAGAAGACGTCAGAGAAGGAGTGAGAGAGGAAGTGAGGCAGAGAGGAGGATGTGGGTTAACTGGACGTCCATCAGCCCTGTTTCTTACTTCTGGGAGTTTTTGACACTATTTGTGATGATAAAGGCACTAACACACACACATACACACACACACACACATACGCACACGCACACACAAAGCCCAGGTCCAAGGCTGTGTTCACCCCGAAAGCCCATAAAGTATAATCACAACTGTGAGAGTCTTGAGGGAAAGAAGCTTGTTTGGCCTTTTTTGTTTGAGCTTCCAGTTCTCACACAAAAGGCTAAATAAGGTTAACTCTATAGTTAATAGCAGCTGTCTCCAGAGGTATCTGCCTGTACAATAAACCTGCTGATAGACCTTATTGTTAAGTAAATAACTCTTTTGAAAACTATTGTTTGCATGTCATTCCAGCACATAATGGTTCCTTTGCAGTGGTTTCAAATTGCAGTTTTGACTTCATCTTTGAGATTGTCCAGACAGGAAAATACAATAATTGCATTCAACCATGAGAAAGAGCCCAGAAGAAAGTGGTAGTTGGAAGAGATGTGTCTTAACAAATCCTACGAAATATTTTTGTGTGGTAAATTTAGGAATACATTGCAATGGCAAATAATTTCAGGATGAATAACTAACGTCACAATGAGACTATACTTTATGCAAAGCCAATGTAAAGATGCAAATTTTGCATTACCTAAGCAGCCTCAGTTAGTGCAGGAAGCCGTAGTCATCCAGATGCAGTTCTTGGAGAAGAGGGCTAAATTCCCCAAGCTTTGTGCGCTCACACCTGACGATGCTGAAGTCTCCAGCGTGTCCACAACAGGTACCACGGAGCACTTCTAGTCACGTAAGCCAGTAGTCCTGCTATCCAAAACAGAAATTATCCTCTGGCCAAACGTGCGCAATTAACCGAAACAGAATGTGTGACCAGAACATTAATGGTTTTACATTTACATGGTCTTCATTCAAATGTTCATAATTAATCAAAGCTATGTTGTATTTTTTGTTGAGGTATCTGTTAACATTATCTCAAATGTTTCAATAAAAAAATCATTCATTATATCACGGTGCGGTTATATTGTTGGCAGGGACATTTTTTGTCATTTGCCAAAACTAACAGTTGCATATGTGCACTTGCACTTGCACTCATGCACATGTACATGCACACACATAACACGCAAAAGCCTGACTCAACAAAAATCGTATTTCATTGAATATGTTTTGGCATATAGGGGAGAGCAGGGTAATGTGAGACATCGGGTAATGTGAGACACCCCCTGTATCAAGGCAACGGTACACATTTGTTGTCAAGTGACCATGATGTTTTCAAGCCCCTACCATTCCCCCCTTGCAATGAGGAGAAATTGGTGCTGGTGCTGTGGAAACTATATGTTTTTCACAAAAATGTTTTTTTTGCATGTAAAAGCACATTTTCTTGCTTTGAACTTAATCATCTGTCATGTCAAAACAAATTGATATAAAACCATGTAATTGATGCTAACTGAAGATAAGCCTGAATTGCTAAGAGATGTTGTTTTTTTTCTAAAATGTTGGCTGTGGGGTAAAGTGAGACAAATAATGTGGAGTAGAGTATGACATGATGCACAAGTTAAGTTTAGTCTTAAACATATTTTAGTGTTATATTACATTACATATGTTTTATTATTAATGTCATAAACATTGTAGAAAAACAATCATGCCAAGAAACTATACACCAGGAAGACAACCTGGGGCCAAACACCCCTCGCAGAGATATATACAATCAGTTATCAAATAAGACTCATAAAAAATTGAATATGTAAGCTTAGATTTCTTGCATGAGATTTGTTGCATGACAAAGTTTTAAATTCTGTAACATCTGAAAGGTTTGGTCTATACTCAAAGGTCTGAAGTAAAGACAAACTGATATGGATGTTTTTTAAGTTGATAGGAGGTAAACATGTTTAATATTGATATGTCGGATATATATAGATATATATACATATCTATATATATTTATGAGATTGATCGGTTTATCCACTGGTCATGTGGGTAGGTTCGTAGAAATTTCCATTTCTGATTAATAGTAGATGGGTTTTCAGGGGTGAAATAGGTCTGTGACAGCCTTTCTTAATGCCCCAGTGCCACACTGGCTGCGCTGTGGAAGGGCTTGCTTTTCATTTTGGCATCCATGCTATCAGGTCAGAACGTGTACACTGTCTGTATTTCAGAGATTCCACGTCTTCTCTGCATACAGTGCACTGTTCACAGCAGAATAGACAGTTGAAATTGTCTTTCACTACAGTTTCTATGTTTATCTGTTGAATAGGTCATACCATAAATCCATTTTCTGCTCCCTAACATGTCTCTCAATTGAATTCATTAATTTTTTTAACATAGTTTTGATAGTTATTGCAGGACCAAGACTGTAGAGTCCTGACATTTAGTATTGTACATAGCCGTGCTTTTATTCAAGTTGATATAGTGATCAAACAGGAAACCTCACGAAGCAGCTCTGCTGCAGGCACACAGGCAGTACGGCCAGGGTGTAAGTGTGATATGTTAACTTATGTTCCCCTGTAGCGTTACAAAGGAATGTTCATACAGGTGCAGGTTTCTAAATTGGAGAAAATATTTCGTTGGGGGGGGGGGGGGGCTGGGTGGACAAGTCAAGCATGGATTAGTGGATTAGGACGACTTCAGAGCCGATCTGCACATTTCAAATAAATATATACATTTTTTCCTTTTGACAAAGAAATATAACTGAGGTTTGATATTTCACAGTTTAATCATGAACTTTTTATTATTGACTATAAATAAAAAGAAAACTTGTGACGGCTCCATCGGTTTAATTTCTGTTGAGTCGCCAACCTGAGGAGTAGCTCATCAGGGGGATTTAATGGTGTCTGAGATGATTTGACTGCAACTGCTAAGCTTGGGTTACATTGTTTGATTGGACTTTGTAGGAGTTATTTTGTGTTTCCTTTACCTGTACATACACGCATCACTGATACATTTTTTATTTAGTTTTCTGAAATAAATGTATTTTACTGGTGATCTCCACATTTTGTCCGTCCTTTGAGCCAAGTTGTGATCTGTCACGACCTGGCTCAAAGGACGGACACAATGGAGATCAATAAATACAACCTAAATATAGAACTTTAATCATGAAAAACACATGTCTACATAAAATGTAAGCACAAATGCACAACTTTCTGCATTGGCTATCCTGTAGAATATTTGCAAAAATAAACAATGATACGGATACGTGTGTGTGAGAGGTGAAACATTTTATCGGTTAACAGATAAATCGACGGTTGACCCAACATTCAGTGTGCATGCATTGTCCTGTATGTTGTTGTGTGTCCTGTATGTGGACTGATCATATCTGACATACTCAAGAGGTCCTGATATTGCATGGTGTTTTGAGCCTGACCAGTGACAGTGCTGGACACTCTGATGACAATTACCTCAAAGGGCAACTCCGTACACACATGCACACACACTCCAGCTTTGACAAGGTGATGACAGTTGTGTTGTTCTGAAGGTCAGCAGCCTGTTGTGCGACGCTTTATATTGCCTCCGGGCTTGGTTTCTTTTCTTTTTGCACCCATGTCGGCCGTGATTCTTAATACTGATGTATGCCGTCTTCAGCTCCCTTTGCTTTTCTTAACGACTTTATACATTATGCATCAGTACAATTATCCCATTGCGGAAATAAGATCCTTCAGAATGAGCCATTTATATGGATAAGTGACACCGCGGTAACTATAGCTGTATTACATTTTGCTTTCAAGGATCCCATAGTAAACATATGCAGATTCAGATACAATATGGGTAACAGAAGGATTCTTTCTGACTGTGGCAACTAATACAGATTTTGTGTTATTTGTATTATTGTGTTGTTCAACAGCTATTTCTGTGGTCGTGTTGTAGAAAATTCATGGGGAATTAATCTCCAAATTAAAAGCCCAAGGGATTTTTTTTAAGCATTACAACCACCAGCAGTGTAAATTCTGAAGTGTTCATTGAGAGTGTTTTCCTTCTCGGCTGCCCCTCTGTCTCTCTCATTCTCAATGAGAAACTCATTCCTTGACTAATTGGGAGCGCCTTTGGCATGTTTCATCACAACATGACACGACTAGCATGTTAATGAACTTTCATCATCTTTTGAGTGTTTGGGTTTCAACCAGGAGCCTTTTCCACATGACTCCATCTTAATTTCCTTGGGAATTGAACTTTATAGATTTGGAGACAAACGCCCTTGCCAAAGTAAATGTCTTTTCTGTTAAGCTGCACTAATGGATTTTTTTATATTAACAATCACTCATATAAATCTGTGCAATTTAAAAGGAACCACTTATAATAACGAGAAAACACAAAGTATTCACCCAACCCAGCAATTTTTATCAGCTCTACCTATCAAATTAGTGTCTTTCTGCTCATTGTTTCAGTTTGATGTCCCACAACTGGACTGATTCAGTTTACTGCTATCATTTATCACATTGTTATGCAATATAAGAGTCAGAGCTTTTTTCTTCAGTTTTTTTTTTTTTTATCAGGTGGTCAGTAATACAATACATGTTGCATACATAGGTGTATACATAGACCATAGACTGTATTTAAAGATAGATATGAAAGACACAATCCCTTGTCGGGAAAAAAAACACTTAAGCATTAAGAAAGGATTCAATGTTATTAGGACAATGGATAATTCCTTCATGAATACTTGTCTGAAACCTTCAAGAATTCAAGGACGAGGATAAGGGATGAGGATTTTTTATTATCCATCAAGAACATGTTGCACATAAAAGGGAACAAAATAAAGTCCTGGTTCAGGTGATAGCAATGTTAAAATCAAGGAGAAAGCACACAGAAAAACACCATTAAAAATAACCATATAAACAAGACTAGCTGGGGTCAAATTCATCAAATGCCCTGATATCAACACAGGAAACTCTTAAATTGCAGAATTTATCAGACTGTAATTACAGCTATGCCCTTTAAAAGTAATATTCGCAGCTACTGTTCATTGGAATGCAACTATTTATCAGTCTCACAGCATCCGGGAAGAAGCTGTTTTTCACTTGGGTGGTTCTGACCTTGATGCTTCGTAGCCTTCTGCCTGATGGGAGGGAGAGGGGACTCAATTTGTTGGCAGGATGGGAATAGTTCCTCCCGCAAGACACCTTTTTCCTGCACCTTCTGCAAATGTCTCTGATGGTTTGCAGGCTGCTGCCAATGATCCTCTGTGCTGTCTGTACCACCCACTACGTGTATGTTTGTCTGTGTCTTTGCATTGGTGCTTCTGGGCTTGGGTCCTGGTATGCATGCATTGCTGTGAATTCATGTGAAATGATATGGCAAATTCCCCATTTATCTTATGGTACCAGTTGAGACGTTAGAAAAGAGACACAGCTAAATGCCTGTGGTTTAAGTCAGGTTCTGTGTAAGCCAAGCATGGTTTCAGTGAAGCGGAGGACTCTACGAAGCAGGATTTGCGGTTATCGGGTAACTTCAGGTTTACTTTAGGGTTTTCAGTCATCAGAATCTCCTTCATTTGGCATTGGGGTAAATCACTGAGGTAACATGGTAACTCCTATGCTCCTGAGCAGGTTAAGTTGGAGAAAATAGATCAGGCAGTATAAAAGCCCCGCCCACTGACCAATCAATTCCTTTGAAACATGACATCATCATTCTTATGAGATCCTGTGGATCTTGGAGCCTTTGGAGCTCAGTGTTGATTCTTTGAAGGTCTCTGAGGAGGACAAGGGTCTTTAGAGACCGACAAAATCCATTTGCCTTCTCGGATGATTATCTTAGAGATCCTCATCAGACGGAATGATAAACCTTTGTCAGCCGCTGGAGCCGTTTATAACCAACCTGACACGTAGGAGCAATGTGCTCACAGTAAAACAGACTCCATTGATGTACGTCTCTTTACTTGTGGGAGTTACTGATAATGATGGACTGGTTTGTTGGCAAGGGGGATAACCAGACAGAGTTTTATACTTTGACCCTTTAAGTAGGTTTATTCTATGAATTTAAATGTTTATCTGGAATGGGAGAAAGATAGTTCACAGATTTACCATGTGACTGGCTCATCTGCCAGTTGACTTGTCCATGTCGGTCATTGGTCATACGCAGTAAATATTAATATGCACACGCTCAGATCCAACCTGGGTTGACTTATCAAGTTGATAACAAGCTTTGTGTGGCCACTTAGCCTGATTGCAATTGTTAGGTTAAGTAACTTAAAAGATGTTGCGCGTACTTCCTCGTGCAGACCCCTGATGAAAGTAATTACTCTTTTTGTTTTACTTCAAGCGGAAACATCGATACAATTGGATTTTTTTCTAGAACACTATTTAAAGAAATTCAAACTATTATGCTGTGCACATTTAAGCTGTTTCCTCATGAGGCGTACAACATGTAAGACCACTGACATTAATCAGTATCTATCTGACTGTATTGATGTTAGTAGGTCAGAGTAAATGATGATGAAACACAAAATAAATGAAAGATTTCAAGTCCTCCTAGAAAATTACATTTTAGATTTACTAACCCCATGAATTCATACATTACAGTAGCCCCATTCAGTAGTAGAATTCATATGAAGAAAATATGGATAGTTTCTGTAACAGCAGGTGCATCACTTTTCTGTCACGAGTCAATTTGTAGTTTTGAGTGTAATTTGTAAATTTAAGCTTCACTTGCTGTCCATTGTGACAGTGAAGCCCAAGTTGGAAAGACCTGGTTGTTGGAAAGTCGGACGTAGTCAGTTCTGAGGCTCAGTGCTAATAAGCCAAGAGACATCGTACCGTTGAGCCAGGAGTGGTATTGATCCCATCACTTGTGGAGGTGGAGAGGGGAGTGAGACACTGTAGCTCTCCGACGTGAGGGAAGTGAAGAGGAAGTGACCTTGCAGAGAGCCACACAGATAGAGAGGTGAGAGAGTAAAGAGATACTGAGAAGAGGAGAAACAATGATAGAAGTGTTAATGCACAAATTCTCATGTGCACTTTCTTCCCTATTTTCTGTAACTCATCATGAGAACACATTGGCAGTGTCACCTCTATTTACCTCCAGTGACACAAATGTGAAGAGGATATGAACCGAAGCAAACAAAATATACCTTTAATACTAATGTTGCACATTCTATGATGACTAGTACACAAACTATTCTAAAGTTTCAAACTACAAAAAAATATGTTTGGGACATACTGCTGGACAGAGATGACCTTTTTTATTGTTATTAATATAGCTAAATTACATTTACAAACAGGAAATGGAAATTGTGAGCTCAAAGACCGAGCTACTTCGAAGGGCACTCCCACCCATCACCCTAATATCACCATCGACAGCTCTATGCCAGACAGCTAGGAACTAGGGTGTCACACTCGACCATCAACTCTCCCTTACTGCCAACATTGCTGCAACAACCTGCTTGTGTAGATACATGCTGCACAACATCAGGAGGATACGTCACCTTTTTACTCAGAGGGCGGCACAGGTTCTGGTCCAGGCTCTGGCCATCTCATGCCTAGACTATTGTAACTCCCTCCTGAATGGTCTACCTGCTAGTGCCATCCAACCTCTGCAGCTTCACTCACATTACTCCGCTCCTCCACTCAATTACCAGTGACGGCCCGCATCCGCTTTAAGACATTTGTACTTGTGTACCATACTGCAAATGGATCGTGCCCAACATCCAGGACATGGTTATACATCTACACCCCAGCCCGTCCACTCAGCTCTGCATCTGCCAATCAGCTTGCTTCTCCCTGACTGCAAGGGACACCTAGCCACTCAACAAAATCTGTTAGCTGTCCTGGCCCTGAAATGGTGGAACAAGCTCCATCAGGAGAGCAGAAGGTCGACACATCATCCGCCGCAGGCCCATCAGAAGAAGATGGTGTAATAATCATAAATTAAGTTATATTGCACTTACATGCTGCACTTTGTTGTATGACGTTTTTTTTTAAGCTAATGTACTTACTTGACTCTTGCTGTTCTGGGTTTGTACCCTCCTGGTTGATTGCACTTATTGGAAGTTGCTTTGGATAAAAGCTTTTGCTAAATGACTGGTAATGTAATGTAATGACCATAAGTAGAAACAGTATCAACTGGGAATGGCTCCAGATAGTAGGTATTTTTTATAAATATGCAGGTTAAAGAAAAGAATAAATTATAACACAAAGATATACAATAAATACTTTTACAGATAAATCACATTTGTACTTGTGGCATTCGACGTTCGAGGGACCAATAAGATAATGTTTTAGTTTAACTAGTGACAAGTTGCCAGTAACGCCACCCCAGGAATTTCACCTGGAGAGTTAGATTAACCTTAAAGTTAAAGCACACAAGTTCATTACTAATGAAAGCTTGAGACTGGGTCCAGCATACAATTTCAATTCCTTTTAATTAATATATATAATCTTTAAACATGACTTCACAATAAAATATGTTCAACTTAAACAAATTCAATAAATGCAAACAAAAGAAAACTAACAGAGAAATTAAATCAAAAGTAATGGAGATTTATCCAAACTGATAAATCCAAATAAATAGGTAAAGCAATTAAGCCAAACCAAAATAACTAAGAAAACGAATTAAACCCAAAAACATGCAAAGCAAACCACAAATAATATCATCAATGAGATCAGTTAAAAGTCGGTCAACTGAATAGATAAAGATGACACTGAAAACGAATTAAACCAAAAACATGCAAAGCAAACCACAAAACACAAATAATATCATCAATAAGATCAGTTAGAAGTCGGTTAACTGAATAGATTAAAATGAGACTGAGGATGAGGCAGCAGTAACCATACTCGGTGGCAGGTACAGCACAGTAGGAGATGCAGAGTAGGATGGATGTGTTGGCTATATAAGCCAGTGGGCAAAACAGCAGCCGGCAAACAGCAGCGTGAAGAGGGGGGGGAACGTGCTGGCAGAAACCGCCCACACACACGTCAACCCGTCAGGAGTTGAATGAACATCAAAGGGGAGGAAGGGGATCGAGCAGCACAATTACGTGCAACGCGATCGATCAGCTGATCGCTCCCCGCTGCAACCGGCAGAGGAGGAAAACACTCGCATGCCCTACAATTGGGGCCGATACGGGAGAAGGAAGACCCGGCCAATGAACTGCCAAACAACGGCGAGCTGCACGACCCAGCTGAAAAGGCGATCAGGTGAGGCGGCCAGGTGCGGTGATCACAGGAGGCGGGGCAGTCTGTAGCTCCAAGGCAAGAGCGCTCCCAGTGCACAACCACTCGCCTTTATAGGCAGCGCAACCAACCGTGATAGGCCGGTACTGCAGCACTAATTAAAGGCCCATCCTGCTACATACTGTTTATAGTGGAAGACTTAATGTTGTGATTTTCACACAGTTTCTACTTGGGTTCATGGACGACAGATTATTTCCTTCTTCTGAGCCTGATCTGTTGTTTGTTTCCAGGGCAGCCATCATTCACCAACTGAGGCCGAGTCCTCTCTGGACCTGTAGCCTACAGTGAGTACACCCATAAAGCTGCTCTTAACAAGCAGAGACAAGAGCACAAGGCGCTGTCCACTCTCGTAGATACACAGAGAAAAGAAGCCCCGGTTATTTATGATCGCCTCTACACACAGTGAAAACCTTAGAGTCTTCCTATACAGAAAAATAAAAAGGTTCACTGTGGGCTCAGCTCAATCATAGATTTTTAAGTATCTGCATGATACCAATTTTCTTTTTTGACTGGCTGGTCTGAGGTCACGTTCGGAATGTTTTTGAGCAGAATCTTTTCTCTCCAGGTCTCCGTTGTGAATTTGTCAGGTGGGAAAAAAAGCATAATTAAAATCATACAATACATGAAATGATTTATAAAACTTGGCTCCCTGCATTTACAACATGGGGAGAAGGCCATTGTGCCACATAGATTGAAAGTGTTAGAACGTCACATACTGGTAATCCTCAGGGTTGAAATGCTGAAGCAGGTGTATCATGCTGGGCTTGGAGTTTAGGGATTAAACAAGCTGAACAAATAGACTCAAGAAAACGGTAAAATCTCTTTATCTTTTCTCTCTTACTTTAAAACCCCAGTTTTGGTCTTTTATCTCACGTCAACTTCAACACTTCGAGTTGTAATGTCCTTTTCCTCTTAATATTTCTTCACTACTAAAAGTTGTTTCCATTTCCTTCCCTCTATAAAACGTGAGTCTACTACTGTCAGGGCTCCCCTGTCTGCTGAGAGGGATGTTCAACAGGATGGTTTCATTTGGCAGGCTGTGCACCTCTGGAAAACATTACTCTAACAGAGAAAGCACCAGGAGAGAAAAGAAATGCCCCTTGGCATGGTTTGAGACTCTGCGGCTCACGGGGAAATATTGATCGACAGAATCAGATCTCCCATTGGACACAGCATACCATCATACCTTCTAGCTGCGTCTGTCCATTTATTCAGCCACATTTCTTATCTTTATGTCCTTGTAGACTCACACTTCCATAATGTGATGTTGTCGGGCAGCAGAATCTCAGAAAGAAAATGCAGTCTTTCTTCTTTGCAGCTGACGTGAAACTGCAGATACACCCAGTGATTGCTCCTGTAATATACTCCCTTGTGTGTGAGGCGCCTCTGTGCATCCATCACTCTGTCGGGTGTCTACTTCATGAAATGGATGGACCTTTAATGTGCTCAGACCAACAGCCAGGTTCCATTACATTTCCATTATCCCTCGTCTCTTTTCCTTGGGGGCAGCGAAGGCATCTCACGCTGTAGGATTATACGCTGTATGCACCGGAAAGCATTAAGATATGGCCCTGTGTGAGGAACACCTGTAACTGAGCAGGTATCGTATATTTTGGGCAGCTGAGAGGTTGATGATGGTGAAGTTGATACTGAAGAAGAATTCTCCGCAGACCCAGAACTTGCTTGTATAGTTAAAGTGTATTACACAGAAGTCTTTACAGGTCAGGACAGACTCTAGAAATCCGGAGACATTCACACCCAAATAGTGAAGCCTGCTTTGCAGGAGTTGAGGCCACATTATATAGAGGTTGCCTACGCCCATGACAACGTCCCACATCCCATGGTTGAGAGGTGCATGACTGCATGTATCTGAGCGCATAACATGTAAATGAAACGAAGAATTCATAAGAACATGCCTCGTGCTTAATAGACAATAACCCAAGTTCTATATTTATCCATTAACAGGTCAGAGATCATTCCCTAGGGGAATGAACTAACACAAGAAATGCATAGAAGATTTACTGAGAATCTGAAGATGGGGGACGCATGCTTAAACATGTGATTCCGGTTCATACCAAGGTTAAAGGTAGCAGAATATTATACCACACAGGCACTGGGTTATTTTATCGCTTCCATCAAGAGGATGCACAAGGTGCCCACAGAAACTGTTTTGTTGAAGGCACCTACAGCTGCAGGATTAATCGTGTGTAATCCTCAGAGAGCAGTAAATAAAGTCTTTATGACTCATGTTGCACTGCTCGCCCCAGCTCAATTTCAGTAACCTTTACATACCAGTTCCATGCTGACACATGTGTGCATTTATCTTCTTTCACACAGGTCTTTCAGTCTCATTCCTGCCACCTCCAGGTGCATTGTAGGACATATGGGCCGCACGGGTACTCCTGAGCAGAGATGCATTGAAGTGTTCCATCAGGATGCATGTCACTGCATAGCACCCAATGTACTGACATGCCTTTACTGACATCTTAAAGTGTGGATTCATGAGTTAGAATGTAGTTCTACGCGGAAATTCTGACTTGCGTCAATGAATGATGAACATATTTTTAAAGGCCTTGTTTACCACCAACCTAATGGCTTCATCAACAGTTTCAAAACAGCAATTCATCTTTAGTTTATTAGAACTGCCACTTCTACTTCTTCCTCTCTTTATCTTTTGATAAATTAATCCCTGTTGCCGGTCTACTGAAGCTGATATAATGCAATGAAATAACATGGGCCTCATTCACAAACTCCCAAAATCTGTGCTTAAACCGTGCGTAGGAACATTGGACGTCAAAATCTGGGATTCATCAATAGATTAAGATTAAGATGCATTTATTAGTCCCAAACACATGCACAGACATGCACAGGCACACTCATGCAGGTAGGGAAATTTAACCTCTGCTTTTGACCCATCTGGTGCAGGACACACAGAGCAGTGAGCGACCATGTACGGTGCCCGGGGAGCAGATGTTGGGGGAGTAAGGTGCCTTGCTCAGGGGCACTAGACAGGGTAGGGAGAATCCTCTTGGATTTTTGGACAGATCAATCCAGGTTCGTCTTTTTGTTGTTTCTCCATGGAGTCGAACCAGAGACGAACCAGAGACCTTTTCTGCCCAAGTTTCTGCCTCTAGTCCACCGCCTCTCCATATTATGTTCTGACCTTAGTTTGTTCGCAGAAACCATGTATATGTACAAAGGATGAAGGCAATGGTATAGTAAAACGCCATTCATTTCCATAAAAAAAAGGCTTTAACAACAACAATATTTAATTTACTAATTGAGTATATGAACATTTTTATAATGAAATTAAGATTTTCTTTCGTTAAATTGTTTATTGGCCTATAATTGTCACTCCCAACAATTTCTAGTGCCATGAAATTGTGCATCTGTCATTGATTTTAACAGATTTATTGATCGCAAAAATGTATATATAGTCAAATACAATGACATCCAGGCCCACACACGTGCCGTGATAGCCCGCACATCTGGGCAGCTCAAGGGTCGTTGGTCGGGCTTTGTCACAGGCACAGCTTGCAGCAAGCTCCTATATACACCTGAGAAGGTGATCAGAATTATGCATGCTGTTTCCTTCACTACGTTTGGATCATGGTAAATCCTTACCACCTGGAGCAGAACCACAACCACAGACGCACAGCCAATTGTGGGCTTTCTGGCAGGCCTGCAGTGCTGGCTTGCTACGCATTAATGCAGCGTCTTGTCGGTTTATCATAATTTTCTGAATCAAACAAAATTTGCATGACTGAAACACACAGTCAGTCAGGCACTTATTTACTTCCGAGAACATCCAATAACTGTTTCAGTGTTTCATTGATGTTTTCTATTCCTCGCTATTCCCTTCCCTGCATCCAGGAGAGCCAGCTGATTTTTTTCCAACTCTGGGAAGAGAACTGGGAAGTGGACTGTGTGGCTAGCGCTGACAACTGGTATTTAGAGGTCATCTGCGTGTCATCCTCCACTCCCCATCCTTTGGGCCTACAAATTATATCAATTAGCCCAATTAATTATTTAATTAATTAACTAATTTAAACACCAATTTGGTCTGATTGAATTGCACTCGTTAATTACAAAAGACACAAAGGCAAATGTCATCTTAACAATTATTTAATAAATAACCTCTGGGTGACGGTTCTTGGTGGACGCCATCACTTTCTCCCTCTTTCCTTGAACAAATTCCACTTAATGATGAATGCACATAATTACTGCCAGTCTCTCATCCATCCATCTGTCAGAAACTAATCCAATGGTCCAACGTCAGGAACACAGCATTCACCTCATCATGTATTGCAGCCTAGGCTTAATTTTCTCTGTCTCGTAACTCTGGAGGACACGCTACGGAAACATGCGTTTTTTGGCTTCCACCTCCAACACAATTAGTACACCATGGCAGTGTACTAATTGCAGACTGCGTGTGTGTGTGTGTACACACAGACAATCTGTAGTCAATAAAACAAACAACCTTTGAAGCAACCTATAGTAAGACAAGGAAATCAATAGTGATCCAATTGTGACCCTCATAAAGATGGTTATTACGTGTCCTCCCTGTTTATGAGACTTGACCTTTGACCTCTCACATTAGAGTAATGGATGGCATTAGGCTATCTTTTCCGGCATTAGCTGCAAGACCAGCTCTGGTTCTATGCGACCGCCATATCTCCCTCTCCAGCCTACTGCATTCTGTTCAGTCCCATAGCTCTGCTGACCACAAATGACTAAATTGTCTTTTTACTCCACTGCCACTAACAAGGGGCTTAGGGGAGCGGCGAGTGAGCATCTCTGCTTCGCGTACACAATTGCGAGCACAGGGCTGAGACAAATGTGAACCTACCTCTGTTTATGCACTTGCTCGCTCCTCAAATTTAACTATGAAGTGTTCAAAGTGAGCATGTGACGACTTGCATTTATGCATGCAGATCAGAAATGGGATTATGGGATGACGGGATTATGCCTTTTCTGCTCGTGGACAGTGTTCTGTGCACTGGTATCATATGCATCATGATGTATGATATGTATCAGATAAATAGCATTGTTGTGACTCAACAGCTTGTAACAGGTTGAACACAGTGTTTGACACTGATCAATAATGTGCAGATGATATATTAGGCTTGGAATGTGAAATGGAAAGGCATCTATGCTCTGGAGTGAAAGCTCCCATGTCTAATATTCTTTACAAGCAACATCTGGACAACATATAAGAAATGGCAGACATAATTGAGATACCACCAGAGAAATCATGAACAGTTAAGTGTAATTCCAGTTTGTGTACCCCTCTGTGTTTTTTATTACCCTATTCATTTGTGACGAACCGCCTGAACCTGCTGAATATTCCGTTGATATGACTATCATCTCTGATAAGCTGTTCTGTGCCGAAAAATGCTAACAGCAAAATCATGACGCAAAAACTTGTGCTCGCAATGGGATTTTGCTGCGATGGAAGAAGCGCCAAGATGGAATAATGTGACATTTCCGGCTAACATCATAATGACTCAGGTCCCAACTCCAACTTTGTCACTACTGCTTCACTGACTCCTGCTCCCTCAGTGGACTCGTCTATGCATGATTCATTTAAGTGCAAAGGGCAACTTGGATGAGGTGATTGTTATTCATTTTACTTTCTGCATAATATTCATGATTGATTTCATTTCTGCATATTTCATGCAGTCTGTTTTTCATACATAATGTGGTGCTTTATATGTATGATGGTGCGTGCCCGCAGAATACTATTAGCCCATCAATTTGAGCAGCGTGCCATTATACTGTATGCATATGCTAGGATGGGTCGGGTCACGGGGAGCAGGAGTCAATCCCATTAAGCACTGGACGAGAGGAGGCGTTTAACCATACCCCAATAATTTGTGTTCATTGTCCATTGAGCTGCAGTTCATTTAGAATTAATATTATGGGATTATTAAAAACCTTCTTGGACACCAACACCTTTTTGAGGAGCCCATTATGCACATAGCTAATGGAGGAAGACACTCAGCATATGTTCACAATACTTGTCTGAAAATGTGAACATATCATGCACTGTGAAGTTTTAAGGTTCTGTTATTGTGTCAAGTGTTGAGATATCTATGTTTTACCTGTATCCTACAAATAATATCAGCTGCATAGTCCATATAATCAATAGTGCATAATACAAAGTATAAACTGTCATTGTAACCTGTGTAACTGAAACAACATGTATATGATAGTTGGTTCCTCAAACACACTGTGTGCCAGAGAGGTGGAAACGTAATACCCAGGCAATATACTTTGAATAAGCTTATGTTTTAACTGTTTGTTTCTTAGATTGATGTCTAGACTGTTGACCCAGACACAGGGTCAGGCACAGGGCACAACCGAAGAAAGAGCAGCAAAACATGAACCAGACCTAGCAAATATCCTAGTGGCGCAAGCACATGGACATGTGTCAATCTGATAGTAAAATACAGTTTGAGGGAAGTAAGCTGCACAGCTGCACATTGAGGAAGCAGCATACATTAGACTGTGGACTCCGAAAGAAACGAGGCTACTTCTCGACATGATCCAGAGTCACCTGGTGACGTGTCCGGCAGAAGCCCAGAGACTCTCTGTAAGTATTGTTCTTATACAATAAACTTATAACTGTGAAACTTTTGAACATGGAACTTGTCTAAATCATTACCTTTCCCACTTGAACCTGGAATCCACGAACACGACGCTGTCCAGTCCGGACGGGACCGGGCTCGACACAAGCTCTGTCCTCAGTTCCTCTCATGACCATTTGTGTCAGCTGATGGAACTCTAAGCTGCACTGCTCTATTTGTGAATGTGTTCGTCAATATGCGTAATGTGATAGACTGGCCACCTCTCCAGGGTGTAACCACAGACGCTACTCTGGATGGGAACCCTGGTTTCTGGTTAAATAGCCAAATACAATAAAAATAGTGCTCCATATATATGTAGCATATATATTAAATATGTTGTGATTCATTCATTCCCCAAAAAATCATTGTAACCTCTCAAGTTTCTTCTAACATATTTGCAGTTGCGGTTTATTTGTGTAGAAAAGTCACTTTTTAATATACAAGATTGACACACATATGTGCTCATTCCCCAGACATTGTTCAGTAATTGTATTAACTTCTCCCCTAAATGATCCCATCACAAGTGGTCAGTGTTAAGCACAGGTCTGAAGGCACCCAAAGGCATCCTCAATGGGTTCACATTCAGCGGCACTGGGTCAGATACCCATTTTTTTTTAACAGACTAACCTAATGCTGTCCACTTGTGATGGCATCTCTGAGGAGCAATGTTAATACCAGGTCTGTAAAGGGCCAGGGAGTTGGCAGATACTGTTTGCATAGGATCTGGAAGCAGTCTTAGTCTTATTGAACAGATGTAGCACATACAGTAGCCTACTTCAAGCTCTCAGATTTAGTGTGGAAGGTTTGGATAAAAGCATTTGCCAAATTAGAACATTGTATAGTATCACTCATTGCAGTTTGAGAAACGTTTAATGTGATCACTTTTATATTGCCAACATCAAATACTGTATATTTATTAAAGGCCTGTATCTTTTCAAACTGTCTGAGCAAGACCACGCTGAGCAGGAGCATTTTTAAACACATCATTTTCTTCGTGTTTTGGTTGTTCATCCAGACTTAAATTATATTTTTTTCCCCTAAAATTGAGACCTATGTACACCTCCTACATGAAAATCTGAAAAATGGCAGCTGGACTTTGTGTGTAGGGAGAAGCTATGTATAAGCATGCCTTAATTTCCCTTGGTATCCATCAAGTATAAATCTAACTATCTATCTACTGTATCTAGAAACCCCAAATGGTTGCAATGTGACATTTCATTGTTATCCTGTCATAAACTATGTGCAGAGGAGAAACAGAAATAACATATTGTATCTTCTTCACTTGTTTCTTTGGCCTGCCTCCTCGTCTATCCTCCAGAGATGCCCAGTTTGGGAAGAATGACCCTTTTGGGGGTTTTAATGTGGACATAGCTAGTTGCTGAGATAATCTGAAATGTCTGGTGTAGGTTATTTTTTAACAAAAGCTGCATCGTAGAATTTAGTCACCTAAGACCATGACTGATAATTGCCTCCAACTGCCCTGTCTGAAATACCTGAGGCTGTTAAGCAGTAACCTCTCACAACAGTGATTTTAAACACATCTGTTTCAATATGGCAGCTAGGTAGAAATGTCTTCTTTTGACAGGATGCAACATGTTATATTGTGCAATGACATTTTTACAATTAATTAAAGTTGTAATTTGTAAGCTAATAACCTGGGCTAGTACTTTAGTCACATTTTCTTATGGTAATCACACCAATGTTTCATAATTAAGTAGCAAATAATATAAGTGGCAGTTTCAAGTTTGATTTGAATGTGAGCATGCATGTGTTTAATCCCCCATCTAGAGCCCGACAGCAGAAAGGATTCCAGTACAAAATAAGAGGAAATTTCAGAACTATTCTGTATCCTTTCATCATTTTCAGTGGACATACTTCCCTCTTTGGAAATCCAAGGTTTTTTCCACTTTTGCATCTTTCTCTTTTCGACAGAAAAAGAGCAATGGTTTTGGAAGGCAAAGAGATGAATGAATCGAGCAGAATAGAGATGAGGAGTGAGGAATGAACTGTTGACCCTGAGGGTGAGTGGCTGTTGGATGGAGGTGGCATGAGAGAAGACATTTCTAAATGCAATGCTCTGATGAAAAATAGATCTACAATCAGCCCTTGGAAAAAAACCCACGTCTCTGGACAAAGACAAATACCGTTGCTTATATACTGAGCTTTTTTCTGCAGAGATATTTGTCCTTGGGAGAGACATTTGAACGACCACATGGATTCACACTTCACATTTATTAGCCATTGTAGGGGCATGGCTCTTTAGAGTGGCCATGAAAATATGTACCATAATTCAGAGACTGTGTATAAAAATAGACTCTGGGTCCTGAAAGTTTTAGGTGTTCTTCAGCTTGATTCTAATTTTGTCACTTATAATCCTTATAATGAGTAAAGTATGGATTGGAGCATGGATACAACATGATTGAAAATCCCTGACATCCATTGGGTGTGGCCGTGCAGTTTACTCAAGCTCTCAGTCAGGAAGTAACCAAATATCAGGTCTCAAACAATTCAAGATAACTCAAAATGTCAAACTAATCTCTTAAAAATTGCAGTTCTCAAACCAATGGTGGATTTTCACTTGAGTGGAGCCTACTGACTGAGGTTGATATGGCATATTTGACCACTTTTTTCAAACTATGATATCTGAACTCACATCTAGGCAATCGGCAGTCCAAACCTTTCATGTATCCAGAGATATCTCTACATCTGTACAGGAATTGATTGTTATTTTTAGAGGATGAATCTTAACAACTTTGGTTAACCATTAACGTGTCTTTACTTAGCATCACAATGGAGGTCACATTTATGAGTGAAATAAGTTTACAACTATTGGACCAATTGCCATGAAATGTATGAAGGGTAGGAATTTGTATGATCTAGTGCAATCCTTTTCATAAACCTGCCTGTTTGAGCTTGGCCTGTGGTGATGCTAGTTGCTGCTTTCTTTTTGAAACTATAGAAGTGACCTGCATTAATTGAGCCGCAGCAAGTAAAGATCGCCTGCAGGACTCAGTCCACAGAAACGGGAAGCTGCTCAACTACTGCTGCATAAAGCTGCTCCCCTGTTCAGTTCAGTGAAGGGCGACTCAGTATGCAGCAACCCAAACTGGAGAATCAGAGGTCGATGTAGTTGCCTCAAACGCACTATTGTCGTAACAAATATCGTCACTTTCTGTTATGAATCCCAGTCGCCACTACAGACTGGTGAACGCCTGATAATCCAAAGTTTATTATATTTTATGTTTTTTGTGTTCTAATCGCACAAAACTGAACACTGCGCTTCCTTGGTTCCTGAATAATACACATCCCATGTGAGATATGCATTCCACGTACAGACAGACAGAAATAGATTTCGGGAATTATCAGATAGATGAAATTGATGAAATTAAAAGACCTTGATAACCTCTCAACTTTTTATCTAGTGCCTTTAGAGGTTCAATTAAAATTTGTCAACCAAATTGCTCCATGTGTACATTGTGTTATGCTACTCAGAATTCGTTAGCATGCTTAATTTAGATGGTAAACACAAACATAGCTGCTAATCATCTATGCTCATGCTAATACAGCCGTGCCTACATGCAGCCACTAGCTCTAACTAAACTAAGCTAAAAGACCTTCTTCACCCTGATACCGAAATGCACCATTAAACAAGAGAAGAGTATTTGGAGCCGTAAATAAATAATTGTTTCTCATCACTTCCTCCATTAGCTTTCCACACTGGCTATAAAGGTGCAAAAGTGTTCTGAGAGTTTTTGAATGTCTAGTTGATGACTATTTAAGTTACTGTATAAAACTTGTTGGCTTCAATTCCGGTTGTGACTCGGGATCAACTAGTGACTGCTAGAACAGGGGAAAACAATCAGAGCTGCCCATCTGGCAGCTCCATTAGAAAGTAGAAAGTGCTATTCCCCTGTGAAAAACCCATCGAGAACTATTAAAATGTAATCTACAAGTGCATTTAATGCATTAATTCAATGCGAAATCTATGTTTCGCCTTGAATTTAGGCATTTAAGTGAACCAATAGGAGTTTATTCAGCTGAAGAAAATCTTATCAACAGGGTCTTTATTAGAAGGTATGTCTGAGTCAATTAACCGTGCACTGAAATGGCAAACAAGATGCATATTTACATCAGCACGTGTGTGTGGGTTTGTGTGCCTGTGCACTCCGCTTCTCTATCATGCAAGTGGAGCCGAGGCTGTTACACCTTATGGACGGCTGCTGTCACACTGAAGAGAAGAGATTGATTGATAGGGGTAGAGAGTGAAAGAGGGTGAGACTGATGGCAGATGGTGTGCTCGAGACGGAATCCTCCGCTCTTCCATCCTGCAGAGGTACGGAGAACCCTGGAGAAATAAAAGGACGTACTGATTGATTAAACAATTGATTTTCTCCTGCAACTGAGTCTCCTGTGAGCCGCGTCTACCGTCTGACTCGTCTCCTCAGCGCTGAAACATAATCCTTTCTGGACTTTCCTTTTATCAATCAAACGCTCTTGTATTCACATTACAGTTTCTCATTTGTATTTGCCCGCCAGCAAACCACCTCTGGAATTGTAGCACAACAGCAACACTGATAGAAAACATGACAAATTACATGGTGTTAGTCACGGACTCTGCTTAAAGGAATGAACACGACATTCTGTGAAATCCATTGCAGAGCGCTCTTTCTTTCACTGTCAGACCAAAGGTGCCTGTTGCTGTTTTCCTTCAGTGTCTCATCTTTGTTTTTCATCTCTCATGCTAACATCCATCGGTTCGTATAACTGTGTGCATATTTTAAGTTTTATCTCAGAGTAAATGCTTGAGTTTTTATACTTTAGATAATGGATATTTTTATGATGGCATATTGGGGGATTGTTAGGAAATGTAAGAATTAAATGCATGTTTTATTCTGCCGAAACAAAGTGTGGTTCCTGAATACTCATAAGGCCTCTGCAGGAATGCTTTGGATCAGGATGTTTTATATTTTTCTTTGCAGTTGCCATCCTGTCTCTGTCATGGAGGTAAAATTAACCTTCAGGGACTCTCCTCTCTAATCAAGACCATTTAGTAAGGGTAAACGTTCTGAACCTCCCACATTAAAGTTGTAAATTTACAAGACAAAAATGTATATAGTCACTGAGATTAAAGTAAAGGTAAATTTTCAAGAAAATAAAAAAACTGAGATATCTATGAAATTCTAAAGTCAGAGAGCTTGCTCGAAAACCTACTTGAAGGCTGTAGGACAGGGGTGTCCAAACTTTTTATCCCGAGGGCCATATTTAGAAAAAAATACAAAGGTCTGGGCCACTCACGCCGCCACGCCCCCTTGCCCTGGAGCGTACTGTTGACAGTTCAGGGGAGGTGGCAGCGTTCTGAGGGACAGCTGCAAAACAGTGGGCCATAGTCCATCACGTTGCATTTAATTTAGCTGATGCCTTTATCCAATAAGTGCATTCAAGGGTAAAAACCCAGAACAACAAGAATCAAGAAAGCACAATTACTTCAAAACTAGAGCAAACCTACAAAGTGCTATAATTAAGTGCCATTTAATTGCTACTAAATTGTTGATATTTTTTTGTTTTTTATTTTAATTATTTTTGAGGTGGGCCAATTTAAAAATCGATGGCGGACTGCAGATGGCCCGCGGGCCGTAGTTTGGACGCCCCTGCTGTAGGATATTCTGAATTTCTGTCATTTTGGAGAGTTTTCTTCAGGCTTGTGCAAAGTTGAAGCATAGTCAGCAGTCAATTCCACCAAACTCTGCAACATTCCCCTCACCGCGTCTATATGGAATGGCCAAACACAATAGTAATAGATGTAGTTTATGGATGGAAACAATTGCACATCAAGAAAGAAAAAAGAAGGAGATAAAGGGATTACTACACTTTTACAGGGAGGTGGAATTAGTCACACTGTGTATGCCCAGATTTAGGCTGCAGCACTATGCCCTCTCTCAGCCACCATAGAAAAGACCATTAAGCGCTGTAAAGTGAGGCCACTGAATTTGTCCAACGAATAATGTCATACAATATTCAGCTGTAAATATAAAAATATTGATTTATTCTGGAAGCATTGTATGATCAATCAAAATGGCCACATGTAGCTAATGTTTACTTCTGCAACAAACTGTCTCTTGTACTGTTTGCACTTTATCACTCCAATCACTACGTTTACACTTTTAGAGAACCTTATGCTGCTGTACTTAAAAAATGATGTATGTTTACTTAGTATTAGGAAATGTCTTGTGTCTTCTGTTGTGCCTGTGCACTTTATATGTCTCACTGTGGGAGAGTGGGAAACGTTGTATCGATTCCTTGTATGTACTGAACATGTTAAGAAATTTACAATAAAGCTACTTTAACTTTTTTAACTTTAATAATGGTGGTACTCACTGTATGTAATGTATACGCTTCATATTTGTCTATGTGTTTCTGTTGTTGCTGCATTGCTCAAGAACACGATATATATATACACTGAGCCAGTTGTGAACCTCCACAAAAGTGAGAGCGAGGAGGAAGATGCAGATGGCAGGTCGATGACACCGAGATAAAGAGTAAGATAAGACGTAGCATTAGGAGAAAGGAAATGCTCAAGTTCACACAAAGATCAGATCCATCAAAAAAACGACATTTCTCTTCAAACTAAATACCATCCGTTGCAGTCAGGGTAAATCCCTCCAACATTCAAAACTTGAGCATTATACCTTCGGGGATTTGGCTTCATAAGCTTTAGAAGAATTTAAGACAATATACTGGACAAACATGAAATACTTCACTGTCTGTCCTGTCTTGTAATGCTTCACCTCCCACCCACCCCGCTCTCTTTGAACATTTCCTCAAATGATTTTTGACATATGTGAGTTGGAGAAGTCTAGGGATATGGGAGGTCGGCCTGAGTTGAAGGCGTCATTGTTGCCCATGCACCACAAAGGAAGATAACATATTTACAGATTTTAAACATTTATGGAAGGATGCAGTTGAAGCTTGGGTCATGAATATATTTTTGCTTTCATCATTTTGTTTTTTAAAAAGCTTGTCTCATCTGATCCGAGCATCAAAAAGTTCAATCTCATTCTGGTGAGGTGAGCTAGGGGATGTGTTTTAGCTCGCCGAAATGTTACATTTACACAATTACACAAGGTAAATTCAAATAAAATACGTGATGAAGATGAAACAGAAAACATGTAATTAGTTATTTTTTTCGTCAAATAATCTCAGGAGCGTCTTCAAAGACTCGAGTTGAAATGGAAACGTGAAGCGAGAAAGTGTTGAGTGCTTCCCTCTGCATTTTTCAGGATCGTTTGATGGGTTTTGCCTCAGATCTGCGGAACAGGAGCAAACCACTGGCAGCAGCCGGAGGATGTGACCCGCTGACACAACAAGCCATAAACACACTTTGAATCCATTCGGCCTCATCATGGAGGCGACGCTGCTCGGCTTTCAGGGGATAAATAAATAAGGGTGAGGCGAGCAGAGAGAGGAGAGGTTACATCCGTCGTCTGGGTCAACAGAAATTCTCCAGCCTTCCTGGTAAACCCTCACTCAGATTTGACCTTTGATTGGTTTGGACAAGGTCTTTGGTGAGTTGTGTTTTCCAGTGCCCACACGGAGTAAATGCGCAATCATATATACACACTAACACTTAAAGCAGACATGGCTGACCTCTCCTTATGGATCACCCAAAGTTCTTGTGGACGTCTAATGTAGCGAGGCACTAGTGACTGAGACCATTTTCATTTCACAAGAATGTCCTGCATCCTGTCATCTCTGGATGTTTATCGGAAATGGTGCACTAGGGGAAAGGATATTGTTTACAATGAGCGGCAGGGTGACAGACAGCGGGGGAGCCGTACCTGACTTTGAGCAGGAGAAAATCGTTGCATTCAAAACAACAACAATATAGGATTTCTGATACGTTTTTGGAGCCAGGTATATCCATTAACGAAGGAAGAGGCGTGAAGGGAGAGGGAAAATTCTCAACAGCAAACATCTATATGCCTCACAGGTCTTTGTTTTGATCATGAGTCTGACTTTGATCACATTGTGTACCCTGTGAAGTCTCATTTAGTCCGTCTCTGAAGCTGCTTAGCAAAGCTATCTGTGCATAAAAATAAACCTAGCCTCATTCATCATAAAGTTATAAACGATGCCCACTGTCGGAGCACTGAACTGAAACTGAAACATTATGGTCACCTACCATCATCACTTAGTAACCACATTTTTAAACTTTAACCAGATGGTTTCCACAATCAATCAACAGAGACTGCTTTCACAGACACCACAGTTTATTTCAAGATGTATGTCATCGTACAATTTGAATAACAAAGGATGACAACACAACTGATTGAGTTAAAAAGATTTAGATGGTGGAGAGCAGGAGGAAGGTAACCCCCAGCTCAAGTAAAAAATGTCTTTGGTAGAGATTCATTAATTGTCTCATTATTGACGATTGGCTTGAACCCCCTGTGGTCCTCAGAGTATAAGTGGAATTCTTAATTGATGGATGGATTATAGATCGTATAATACTGTGGCGTCCAACCCTTTTGGCCTTTCTGGCGTACTGTACCCCTATAGCCCTGCATGTAGACCCACCCTTTCATCAACACTTTTCAGGTTCTAATTATCTGAACACACTTTATGCATTTACACATTACATGTAAACAGATATTGTTAAATATGTTTTCCTGCAAGGCATGGGAACAACAGATCTGTTTTTGTATCTGCTGGGAATATTGTTCCGTGGGTGAAGTAAAGCTCACATCCATAAATGTGCCAGCCTGAGAGAAAGAAGCTGGACATTTAAACTGAACCTACTGTATATTGATTTATTTATTGATTTACTTATTAGCTCACATGCACAGGAGTTCCCTTGCTCTATCAACAGCAACATTCGATGATAAGGTGTTACAATTGATTCAGAGCGCTGGAGGTGGTCGTTTATTTTGAAAAAATCACAACATCTATTTAAATTTTGCAAAGGAACCCAAAATAGGGAATTTATTACTGGTTTCTGAGCTTAGAGAAACTTGGTTTCCTGACTGTAAAAATTCCCCCCAGTGCAGTTCATGCATCAGGCAACATTTCAAATCTCTTAAAAATAACAAGAAATATAACAAAACAAATGTTTATTTCCTCTGCTGAAAATAATCCCATATATATTTTAATCTGTCCATTTTTTCTTCACAGTTAAAGTAATTAAAGCCATAGTTCTCAGGCTTAAACATTAGCTTTTGAAGAAGTCTACCTTAAAATGTGTGCGTATAATAAAAAAAGATCCTTAGTCATTTTGTTCTGAGTCACAGCAGTGACAACATCAAGGTAATAAATAAACGACAGGAGCAAAGCAGTTATCTCTTTATTTGATCTTTTCCAATATGTTCAAAGCAAAGAAGAAAACACTTGTTCTTTTAGAAAAAGACAGAGGTCGGTGTCACATGAAAACCCTTCAAAGCGTTGTTCATCATACAAACAATACGTATTTATCAGATTGATACGTGTGTGGTCACAAGGTGCCACACAATAATACTGTAGTGTTTTCACTTATTTACACAAGGAAAAAAAGCATAAGCACTTCTGGCTGTAAATGCTTGAAATGTAAAGTTGAAAATATTGACTGTATAGGTCATTTTATGTCTTTATGGATACAATACCAATGTGCGTGTGTGTCCCTGTGTGTGCAAGCAGCAGATAATAAAACAGAGCAATAAGGTGTTTGGCTTTTTTCTGTGGCTAAGTGCTTAAGATAGAGAAAGAACATGTGACAGAAAATAGAAGGGGGGAGAAGAGAAAGACATTTGACCAGGGAGAATCAGGCTCACAAACACAACAACACAAACACACACACACACACACACACACACACACAAACTAACACATAATCACTAACTGGCAGTTGGGATAAGATGCGGTTAACTCTCTTGTCTCGCTTTATCACAACACAGTTCCTATGTAATTCACTTTGTCCTTTCTTTCCCTTTCCCTTTCACACACTCACACACACACGCCCACACACACACATTTGTCCCACGGATACTCCTGTATTCCATCTATTTTCTCAGAGGGGAGAGGAGGGTGCTTGAGATGCCACTCGACTTTACATCCCAGCATATCTGGACGCAGTCCAAGTTCACAAAAACAAATACACAAGTCCTGATGTATAGTTTTCCTCACAGTTCCCACAGTAGACACTTGAGCCTAACACAAAACACTGAAGCAGAAATATAACTTGGTAGCTTTTGAGAATGAGTTTTTTTTTTGTGAGAACAGTTTTGCTACTGAACCAGTAAGCAAGAAGCCCCTTCGTCCCATTGGTCCTCATGTGGAATCATAATAGAAAGGTAGAGAAAATCTGAGTAGGAGACGGAGAGAGATGGGTGATCCCTCTATCTCACCTCACACAGCGATTGTGAGGAGATTGTCAAGGCCTTCGCATCATAGTCAGTGAATGAGGTCACATTATAAATTAAGTGTCTCCGTAAACCACTCTCCTCCTGTGCAGTTCCGCGTCTGCAGCCCACTGTGGTGTGCATGCATCACAGTCAACTGTTGTGAGTCAGTGCATTGTAATTAAACAAGGGGAGAGATAGTCAGTGAGGAGGGTGAATGTGGCGCGGCCCACCTCAGAGTCCGTTAGCAGCCTGAATGGCGTTTGATGAAAGCCTCCTCTGTGAAAATGATCACGGCGCTTAACCCTTGTACTTTAAACACCATCTCTGTACCTTTGACACTTTGATCCGTGAAGCATCCCTTCATTTCAAGTGCAATCCCTGAAAGTGTGAAGGTGTTTGAACACCCCCGGGCCAGCACTTAATCACACAGCTCAGAACAGATCAAATGCACGTCTGAAGGGAGAAGATGTCTATTCGAAATCCAGCCATGCAGGAAGTCCCGCCTCCCTCAGAAAGACCGTTTCCATGACCTACAGAGGATCTTCTGGAAGGCTCTGCGGAAGTCCTGGTTGAAGATGGTGTAGATGACCGGGTTTAGAGAGCTGTTAACGTACCCAATCCAGAAAAAGAACTTGAACAGGGTCTCAGGGATCTGGCACGGCTCCCGGCAAATGCCGTACAGGCTGTAGGAGAAGAAGAAGGGGAACCAGCACAGGACGAATACCCCCATGACGACAGCAAGGACAAAGGTGAAGCGCTTTTCCCTAGCGGCAGAGATTTTCTTTCGGTTGATGGTGCTCCTGCGTTTGCGGCGAGACGAGAACAGCTCCATGGACTTGGAACTGGCACGCGACTTTCTGCTGGAGTATTTAGAGGCGGAGCTGCTCTTCCGGCTGGACTTCCTGCCTTTCCTGTCTTCGTGGTGATGTTTGGACGAAGTCGAATTTTTTTTAGGCTTCTCATCCGATGAGCTGCTGTCTTCAAAGTCCTCGTCGTGGTCTGTTGACACGTGCTTCGGCTCATTCGGTAGGGGGGACTGAGCTGCCTGCTCCTGGCAGTGCCCGTTCTCACGTTCCTGGTCCTTCATGCTCCCGCCCCTGTTGGACTTCATTGACCCGCCTGGCTCAGCCTTGTCTATCCCATTTTCCCGAGGGGTGTCCACATCCCTCTTCTTCTCTGACATAGTTCTGGTCCTGGTCTTTGCCACCTGGTAGATGCGGATATATACCAGGATCATGATAACGCAGGGGGCAAAGAATGATCCAAGGCTGGAGTAGAGGATATACCAGGTCTCGTCGTTCAGGATACACTGGGGACTGGACTCGTTGCTGGTCCTATCCATCGATATGAGCGGTGGGAAGGAGATGACAGCCGAGATCAACCACACCACCACAATCATCCCTTTAACTCTTTTAGGTGTCCTCTTCAGGTTGTACTCTAAAGCCTGTGTCACAGACCAGTACCTGTCCAGACTAATGGCGCACAAGTGAACGATAGAAGAGGTGCAGAATAAAACGTCCAGGGCCAGGTAGATGTCACACCAGATTTTACCAAAAAACCAGTAGCCCATGAGTTCATTTGCCAGAGAGAAGGGCATGACGAGTGTGGCCACCAGTATGTCAGCACTGGCCAGGGATACCAGGAAAAGGTTCTGGGGTGGTTTTAGTGCTCTGCTTGTTAACACAGCGATGACAACCAAGACGTTCCCGACTATTGTAAACAAAATGAGGAAGCTGACCAGTCCAGCCAGACCCCAGATGGCCAGCTGGCTGTACTCGCTCTGAGAAGTGTTATTAGAATTAGAGGAGATGTTTTCTGCCTCCATCCCGTCCTCCAGGCTAGAGCTGTTAAAGAAATTCATTTTGACAGTTTTTTCCTCAGTAGCCAAGATTTGACTTTTTTAAAAATCTAAACGTGCGGGGATAATAAGTAGAAATATCCCAGGAGGACAACGGCGGATTTTTCACAACAAAAATCTTCATGAAATAGTGATTTTCTTCTTTCCTCACCTTCGTTATTCCACATCCTGCATGCAAGTGTTTCCTTTGGAAAAAAGAGAATGAGACACCGAGAGAGAAAGAGAGACAGGGCGGGGGGGAGGGGGGGGTCGCAACATGCAAAGTCTTTTAAGTCCTTATTCCAGAAAACGTGCAGGACGCACAGCAGCGCAATTTCCGCGGTTGGGGTTCGGGGTCTCTCCTCATCTCGTCCTCTCCCATCCCGACTGCGCCCGCATCTCTCCACCTCCGCCTCCCCGTTGGGTCCTGAGAGAGGGTTGTAACAACCACGTGTCTCTCTCCTTATCTCTCTCTCTCTCTCTCTCTATCCCGCTCTCCCTCTTTCTCTCTCTCTCTCTCTCTCTTTTTATTTCACATTGGAAAAAAATAGCAGGTGCGCGCTCCGCCCTGGAGAGGAGGTGGAGGCTATTAGCGGAGGAGCGGAGATGGAGCCGGTGAAATAAGCAAAGACATCCGTTCCTCTGTGTAACTTTAGCAGTTGCAAACCGCTGCTGGTGCTGAGGGGGATGCGCTTTCGTTCACGCATGCCCGGTGTCTGTGAATCACAACGAGCTGGCTGCCAGTCAAACATCTGATCAGCGCATCTTCGATTATCTGACTTCTGAAGGTCCGCTCCAGCAAACAGGGGCGCGCACATGTTAATTTTAATAGACGCGGTGATGCTCGAGCTGGAGGTCACATTGCTGTCGATGCGCACTGCTCCGTCCTTCGGTGCGCACGCTGGAGGTCAGTGTTGTAACAGCCTGCCCGGGAGGGACCAGCACACAGACACACACACAAATGAGCACCTTGGTCTATAAGCCATTTCATATCATACACAACCATCAGGTGAATAGATTTTCCTGTTCCCATAGAAAGAGAGTGTGTGTGTGTGTGTGTGTGTGTGTGTGTGTGTGTGTGTGACCTTGTGTTGGAAACTTAATTTCCCTGCCTCCCCCTGCCTTTATTAGTTTGCATGTTTGTGTTGTGATAATTGTGTTGATAAGAAGATTATAGGATTACACGATGCAGTTGACGTGTGATGGATCTGAGAGGCGCTTATGCTTTTGTGGAATATGAAAGGTGCTAAATCATCTGCATGGAGAACAGTGTGCAGTGCTTGTGGGATTCATGATCAATCGGTGTAAAGTAGAGGTTCATCCCCTGGATGTGTTTTATGTAGAGAACTGAATCTCTCATTATCTACGCACACACATCCCATTGCGCTTATACAGAACATGAAAATATACCGGGCTTAATTTTGAAGAAAGAATAAATCAATAGTCTTTTTTCCAAATGGGGCCCAATTAGGACCGTTTACAGTCATCCTCTACATTTCTAGGGATAAAACCTACATCTCTGGACTGAATAAGAAATACACCTGCTTTTCAACTCTGAGAAAGACGACCGATTTTTTTCCTCCACTGGGAAATAAAGTTAAAAGGGCCGTATAAGCCGTGTCATGGGGGTGTTTTAAGTTAATCACAGCATTGACCGCTGCATCCATACAATTCATCTATACAGCTTTTCCTTAGAGGGTTGCTGGGGGGGAGCTGAAGCCAACCCCAAAGGAGGGGTTCATCCTGCATAGGTTGCCAGATAGGCAGATCTGCATGTAGAGACTGTTAGAGGAATATTATTTTCCAGTCAATTTCACAGCCTAATAATATTTTCATTTTCAGAATGAATTCTGTTAGTGAATGATTTTTGTTTTATCTTATCTGGAGATATATTTTTGAGCACCCTCTACCTGTCTCTTTCTCCATCACTGTCTGCTCTTGACTTGCCTTTCTCTCCCTCTGTATTTCTGTAACTTCCAGGCTTTTGGGGGGAATGTTGCAGCAGCACTCTGCCAAGGTTGTTGAAATTAAATCCAAGTTCATGCCAGAGAAGTCAATTTAAGAGAAAGAAAACATTTGTGAAAGGTTTTGACTATTTGCTCTCTGCTCGTGTTAACCCTGTCTGATCTGGCTGGTGCTGCCACCTGACCAGAGCCAGTCTCTGCTTTGGATGGTATTAAGTTCCTGGGCCAGTGTGTTTATTGACTGTGTCTCCCTGCTAAGTACCTGCCATTAATCACAGAGCGCTCACCCATACTGAATTAAAGAGCAGCCACAGCCGCGAGAAAGGCTCAAGTCCAAATTGATCCTCATCAAGGCTATGAGGTGGAATGAGGAGGGCTCAGGGGGCGGCGGTCAATCTGCCTGCATCAGGGACACAATAAGAAAGTGTACCGTCTCCAAAGCCCGAAACACCCTGCTGCCTCATGCTGATGTATAAATTGAACTAAGATGAGAGTGATGCTGTAGGTCAGCTTGGATGCACTCACTCTAAGTTGATTTGGAACAGACAGACAAGCCTGATTATGGTCATTAACTTGTGTCCTGGGGCCACAGCTCTGTCCATATAACTGGGGCACCAGTGAGCGATCTCCGCCATTACCCAGCTCTTTTCTTGTGTTCAACATCATTCTCTGCTTCGAGGGAACAATAATCTCCTGAGCACTATCCAGCAGCCAACTTTAGGGTGCCAAGGTAACTGTGTTGATTACTTTTATCTATTAGAATCAAGGCTTTTCACCCTTTTCAAACTGGTGACATTGTAAATGTTCTACCTTTTTCGCAAAAATTTAGCAAAGTGCTTGCTTTGCAGCCCTCTGCACTTTTATAGAAAGGCCACACTGCAGCATTAGGGGACAGGAGAAGGAAGGAGATGACCAGAGCTTCCTATTAAATTGAAAGAGGGAAGCAATAAGATCTTAATAACATCCTGTTAGAAGAGGCCTCAAAAATCTAATAACACCTGATATGTTCTCACAAAGCAACACAAGCAGCCTTTTGTGGCACATTGAAATCCAATACAGTGAACACCCCTGGCATTGGTCTTCCTCAGCTCCTCACTATAGATACTGTATAATGCCACAGATGTCAAACCCCTAGTTAGGAACCTGTATCATCTACCTTTAAATATTGCAAATGTGCAACAACAGCGAAGAAAACATTAAGAGTCATGCTAACAAAGGCAAATTCCCTGAAGAAATCAGAGCTGCTCCTGGTAAAAACAGCCGCTGGTAATTTTCTCACCCTCCCTAATGTGTAGTGAATTCCATATAGGCCCTCCCTACATGAGGGGGTGGGGGTCCTGACAGTGACAAATGGCGGTGCTACCTGGGCCGGCAACTACAGAGCCAAGAACAAATAGTTTGGCGAAGCAACGTCCAGCCCAGGGGAGTTTCTCTTTTGCGAGCATCACCCCACAGAACAGGGCGTGCTTCTGATCCAGTACCTTGTTTTCTGTGACAAATTACCTCATAGGAAGAATAGTAAAATGAGATGAGTGGAATAGTTAATTTTTTTTTTTTTTGGGACTGGTTTAAAATTGATGAATTTTCATTAATTTTTACCTATAAAGAAAATAAAGTCAAAAATAAAGTGTTGTTCTCTCTTATATCACTTTATTGCCCTCTAAAAAGAATCCTTATCTCTGCAGTTCATCCCAACCATTTAATCATTCTAAACGACATTATCAATTGTTCTCTCTCTCTCTCTCTCTCTCTCTCTCTCTCTCTCTCTCTCTCTCTCTCTCTCTCTCTCTCTCTCTCTCTCTCTCTCTCTCTCTCTCTCTCTCTCTCTCTCTCTCTCTCTCTCTCTCTCTCTCTCTCTCTCTCTCTCTCTCTCTCTGTGTATGTGTGTGTGTGTGTGTGTGTAGGTGTGAAGGGTGTTAAGTTAAATTAATTTTAAAAGCATACATTATATATCTTATTATATATCTTTACCTTTGAGTTGTACTTCAGTTGTATAAAAATAAGAAAACATTTTCATCATTATTTAATCCTTATTTCCATCTTCCAACACTCTTTCATTTCTTTCAGATTTACTCCACATTTGTTCTATCAATGGTATTCAGTGCACAATTCCTTTTGGAGCTGTCAATTTCCACATCAATCTTCACAAGGATGCTGAAAGTGAAGAGGCATTATGAGCATAACTCTGTCGACAGACTGGCATGCTATTTTGGAAATAAAATCAAATGTGGCTGATGTTCAGCACACACAAATAATGATACGGTTAATGGAGGATAAAAGACAAGTGTAATAGATGTAGGCTGAGCCTGTAAAAAGATAAAGGCTCTTTTCCTCCGAGTACTTTGGTCTGTTGTTCATCTGAAGGAGCTACAGTACTGACATTTTTATCTGCACAGATTGGACATGAAAAGAGAGCAGATGTGTTCTACTTTCATTGATTCCATGGAAGCACTTGCTGGTGATCAAGGTGTGTATATAGCGCTGCCTGGGGGGGAGCTAAAAGTGGCAGGAAACTCTATATGTGTGGTAAAAAAAAAAGATATACTGTCATAAGCATCTTTTATCTCGGCACTTGATGTTAGAGAAGCTAGTTCTGAAAGTCAATGCTTCAACTTGAAAAGGACTTGTGCTATTCCTGTGGATCAGCAGGTGCATATACTCTGGAAGGCCCTTGGTCCGACATTATAGCAAAGAATGAGTAGTAAAGGTATTCAATTTGTATTTTAACTGGACATAAACAGGTTTATTGATACAATTCAATTATCATTTTTCATGAAGTGTAAACATGTAAACTATGACTAAATGAATAAAGACTTATGACTGAATCCATGTTTAACAAGATACCAACATAACTTGGTTGCTTTCACACATGCACTGAACCTCGGATTATCTCATAAAATGAAGTGGAGGGGTGAGAACGCAAATGTCCGGGTCAGTTGCTGTGGATATCATGTGGAGTCTCTTCTGCCAGCACAATAGTAAAATCTTGGATAATGTCCAAGTGAGCCCATGTGAGAATACAGCAGTGCATTGATGAGGGATGTAAAAGTGATAAAAAAGTATGCAAATATCTCTTGATGAATAAACAAAGCCATACACGTAGAGGACACAGCTGAAGATGTCTACTTAGAAAAACATTAAACCAAAGTTAAAGACAAGTCGGCTGCAATGATAGAATTCAGTGGCAATGTTTTCGGTTTCCATGTGACCTTTCAGGCTATACTAATATTAATTCTCATCTTTAGCTCAGTCTTACTTAGGAGTTTAGGAAGAAGCCAATTCAGACCAGTACATAAGTCCCAGACAAGGTCATTTCCTGTGTGCATCATCTGTGTTTTTCAATATTTTCCCAAAGAAGTATTGGACTCTGTAGCTTTAATTAACAAATGTGGTTGTACATATATCATTATATGGCATTTGTCCAGATATACATTTAGCAAAACTGCTATAGAGACATGAATCTTTAGATTATTCAACTGCGTCAAGAATGGTTGACTCTCCAATTATATGCAACATCTTGCCCAAGATGAGTCACTCTGATGCATCTAGCCTGGCAAAGTCATTACTGTCCATCTGAATGACAGCTGGGATAAAGGAGCAGATCTGCCGGCAACTCAAGCATTAGGCACAGCAGGAATGTGTCGAAAACGTGATTCCCCAGACATAGACCGACACCAGCCGACGGGGTGTTGCATGATCTGGAAGCCATTGACTTGCCTTTGGTAAAAAAATGACCATCTGTGAAGTGTCCCTCCCAGAGAGGTCACAGATTAGTCGAGAGAAAACAGACAAACTGATTTGGGGGATTTAAATGGGGGACTGGAGACGGAAGAGAGTGATGGATTAAGTCATCATTCATTTTGTTTTGCCGATTGAATCAACATTGAAGAGTTAATGCGGGTCTAATAAATCTGGAGACATTGGATTGTTGATAGATTATCCTGTCAGTCGTCCTCAACTGTAGTCTCGAAGAAACACTGCCTAATTTCGATCAAAAATGAATTCAAGTCAAGACATCCAGCTGTAAATCTCCATCAGGCAGCCTCTCCTCATTCGCACACATCTCAGCAGTTCGACACTTGTCAGATGGTAAAGTAAACCACCCCCCCCCAATGGGAAAGTGCTAATACATCCAATCAAACATAGAAGCTCTCTGGAATGCCCCCTGTGCAGATTAATCCACCTAAGCCTTTTGCGTTACAGAAACACTTCCATCTACAACCTGCGAGATAGACATTTCACAGACCTTTTTAAGTGCTAGCGATCTCTTCAAGATGCCCAGCTTCCAGCATAATCCCACTACTGACAACTCTGCAGCCTGAGAGCTCAGCATATACAGCTGGAATCTGTTCGGGAAACAGAGTAGCAAAAACTAAGAGAGGAGGGGAAATGAAAAGGAATACTGGAAAAAAGAAAATAGAGAAGAGAGAGTGAGGAACAACACTGGAGAAAGAAGAAAGCCAGCTGAAGACCAATATGAGATGGAGAGGCAGAAGTGGACATAAATCTTGGGACAAAAAGACTCTAGATCCCTTCACAAATCAGCTGGGGTATAAACCTTTCCACGTCAGTTAATTAGCAGTAGTGTTAAAAGGAATGGCAAATGGTAATCTGCTACTTATCTTACCATTAATCATGTTCTCACAGAACAGCATTGTACCCAAGGGGTTGGTCTTGGGTGACTTTGTTTCTTCTCTTTGTTCACTTCTAATGTCTCTTCATTAAAGGAGGCTTTTCATTAGTGATTAGCTAATGATCAGAAGTTATCTGAAAGGGCCATTGTGACAAGCAGTAACACGCTGTGGACCTATTATTGTGGTTGCTGGATTGGGAAATCAGGAATGAGTCTAATTAGTGCTGGACATTGTGTGCAGAGCTTTTCATGAACATTCATTGGCGCAGAGTGAAGTTAAGAAAACTTTAAATTCATCCTGCTTGGTTTATCTGCAGTGAATAATTGTGTTTTTCATATAATGAAACTGAATTTTCTTTATTACTGTTCTTGTGTGTGGTTTATATAAAAGTTTGAATAATTAACTTTACTGATATTTCAGATCTGTTATGTAAGTGACACAATCTTCTGACCCAAGTTCACAACGTTTCAAAAAATAAAAGCTCTGTAATTCAGCTTGATATCTAAATGGAAACAAGGCTATAAAGCATAATAAACATTGTGCCTTTACTATGTAAACAAATGGGAAAGAGGAAGTGATTCTATGAGTGTAATTTCCTTGATGGAGATCAGCAACCTTGATATCTAAGAATGTCTGTCAGTCCGATATGGGGAAATAAAAATAGTGAAATTATCAGCATAACCAGATTTTAGCCGTGTGCCACTAGTTGCCAACAGCTGTAATGACTCGAGGGAAGTAGAAGACATGTTTAACTGCACTCTGCCTCATCCCCACTGACTGCTCGGTGCTGTTTGCCCCTTTATTCAGATTGAAGACAGTGAACCCAATAAGGCGAATTCTTAAGACATGCATTGTTATTCAAAAGGCACTGGCCTCCTCTGCGGATTAAACTGATAGGTCTATGTTGTGTTCATTAGTTTGCATATAACGTCCGTCATTGCCACAGAGTCACTTTAGCTATAGTATAGTTGCCAATTCACCCAAAGCTGGCTGATTGAATTGGTTTATGTCCATTCTAAAATGAACTTTGGTAAGACCATAATCTCAACCCACCATATTTCCAGAATTCAACTTGAGTCGTAATTAAGTCGCCCCTTAAAGTTTTTAATACACAAGATTGTCCTTTTGACTTTAAGGCAAAGATCCAGATGTTACCTCTTTTCTTGTGATGATTCATACGGCTGCATCTCTTCACCACCTCAGCCATAAACATGCTCTCAATTTGTTTATGGGGAAAAATGAACTTTCAAACTATTATTGCACCCAACATTGGGCTACTTCAAGGCGTTATGATGGTGGTGGGGAGGGGTGACTTGTTAATTTTTCCCAACGAGGCACTCTAGGGCTATAGGCCCTACAGTACAGGAGAACTCATACAGTTGCAAATGACTGCAAATTACAACTTGTTTATTTTAGAGCAGAAATAAAAGTCCGGTCCAAAGCAGAGCAGTAAATTGTGGGTGATGTCAGCAGCTCCGTTGTTCAGCCACAGGCATCATGATGCATCAAGCCAAGTGCTTGATGGATCATCACACATGTCTGACACCCCATCTCCTTTCACCTTTCAGTATTCTGTCCAGCACGCCCACTTGACACTTCTGATTGGCCTTAGGATGGGAAGATAGAAAGGTAAGTGGGAGTTGAACTTCTCTCTCAAGCTCTCTTTTTCATTCTCTACACAACTAATTCCTACTCTTTTCACATGTACAGCTGAGTGCAACAACACAAATACCACTGACTCGAGACAAAATTCATTCACTTTTGTTCAACTTCAACCGGCAGAAAAAACCTGGAAAAACAGAATTATTATAATTACTATTCTAGTGACATGCCATCCCTTGTTTACTTTTTCTCCAATGTTACATTTAACAACTACAATCGCACCGTTGCATTCATGGACAGTTTATAGTTAATTACTTCTATGCTCATTAATTCTTCAACGTGTACAACAGACACATGATATCACATGCTCGTTTCAGGGCTGAGTGCACACAGAGTTGTATTACAGCCAGATATACGAAGCTGCCGTGTTCACCTTTTACCTTTCAGCATCTCTCTGAGTTTGGTAAAACTCAGAGACTCAGGGAGCCTCGGATTGGTAAATAGACAAGTGCTTTTCTCATCTTAACAAGCACTCAGATCGTGTTAACACTACAGGACACATACACACATATTAATACAACACTTCTTCACACATGCAGTCACACACTGATGGCACTAATGGCAGGCTAGATATATATATTTATCCTCTGTCAGTCCTACATTCACCACACTGAATATGGGGCAATTTAGGGTTGGGTATCTTGCCACTACAACAAGCAGACTGTAGGGACCGGGTATTGAACCATCAACCTTATCTTAGTGGATGACCGTCTCTTAACTCCAGAGCCACAGTTGTCCATAATAAATATGTTTATGAGTGATTTATACTGGGATAATGATTCTGACACATTGTCAAACTGTCTTTTGTTGCTGTTTCCTCTCTCATCTTACAAGCTGAGCACAACATGATCAAACCCTCTTGTCCTTGCCTTCCTATACTCCTATACTAAGCCCCTTTAAGTCTGCTCCATGGACGGGCAGTGACAGTGCCTGCTGATTTGAATTCATACTTTGCCTTTGTGGTGACACAGTGGGTTTTCAGTTGGAGCGGTGACATCTCAGCCCCTCTGCCTGACATGCCGTGTGTGAGAGAGAGAGAGAGAGAGAGAGAGAGAGAGAGAGAGAGAGAGAGAGAGAGAGAGAGAGAGAGAGAGAGAGAGAGAGAGAGAGAGAGAGAGAGAGAGAGAGAGAGAGAGAGAGAGAGAGAGAGAGAGAGAGAGAGAGAGAGAGAGAGAGAGAGAGAGAGAGAGAGAGAGAGATTTTTCTGTGTGTTTTATTTGGACAAAAGGCAGATTTAGAATAATTTAATGGGAACTGGATTATGGGAACTTTGACTCCATCCCAGGCCAGCAGCCAGCTAATCCTGTTTGATGAGGAAACAGGTACCACAGGTTCAACACTATCTAAGACTGCTCATCAAGTAGCCCATATGAATAGTGAGTTTTTAAGATATAAGACTGGAATCGTTTAATCCTCAAAACGCATTAGGTAAAAAGTAGAAAAAGTTTAGAAATAGGGCAAAACAAAAATAGTAGCACATACAAGTCCTCCGGTTACCTGGTCCTTAGCTGTGTCGATGGCAAATTTCTCAATTTTATATTTTGCCCTTTTCATTGTCTTATGAGCATATTCTCTTACTGCTGTGACACATCTACAACATGTTATTGCTGAAGAAGAAGGTAGATTTTGCCTTTTGAGTTAGCCATTTATTGATTTTATTTTTGACGTGGCAGATTCTTAATGTCCCAAACGGAAGATCCAATAATCCAATAATCCTTATTTTTTATCACGTCCAGTCTTTTGGAATAACTTATAGTTGATGTTTGTGAGTGGTGGCTAAGTGGGGATAATATTTTTATCATATTGAATGGCAGTGAATTTGCATATACACAAGGGCAAAAAGAGATTTACAATTTCAGTTTAGTGAAAAGCAGAACATGTTCTGTTGTCTTGGTCCTTGGTTTCTCTATTGATTCAACAGCCAGTTAAATCCTTGAAAATATTTTGGATATAAAGGGAGTGCAGAATTCTTTTAATGGAGGTCATGCAGTTTCTATTAGAAGATATATCTTCACCTGAAGTAACACTTCAATCAAAATGTAGTTACTGTAATTTGAACAAAGCTTGCTTACTAAGACAAACTTTAATAGCATTTTCTAAAGTGAAAAGATCCCCCGTGGCTATAACTTGGCCTCACCAAGATTCACAATAATCACTGACTTTTGAGTGCATGACCATGACAACTGCTGCCACCTGACATGATAAATATATACACCAAGCACTGCAGTACCTATGTCTAACTTTTGGATTCAGGTTAATTCTAAATCTTAGGAGAAATGCCTCTGTACCTATGAACACTTAAATCTTTTATAGCTCATTGTTTCACCTTTTCTATCTTATTAGCCACCACAGGATCAAATAATAAACCAATTGCCCCAGACCAAACAGCAGTCAGACAAAGTTAGCAACTACCTGAGAGCAAAGTCCTGAGACTGAGCAGCGAATGTGGCAGACTTTTACATAATAAACTGGTGGAGACCAAAATATAGCAAAAATTATTTGGAACTATTGAAAGACTGTTGTGTCTGTCTGGTGTCTTATTAGTAGCATTGCATTTATATGAGTTGATACTAAGCCATAGCACCTGCCAGCGTCTTTTGTGTTTCCTGCCTCCAATGTGAGAGGAACTGTTTTAAAACTGCTAAAGCAACAGGTGTTTTGTCTTTCTGTCCTGATCCAGGATTTGTTGTGCATGTGTCTACTTATGCCTGAGTGTTTCACTTGTTTTTACTTTGCTCCATGTTAACATATTTGATCCATGCACTCAATGAATAGTTGGCTGTGCCACATCACTGTCTTAAGTTCATAAGCCACACATGTTTATATTCAGCTGGGCCAACCTTGTTTGATTCAAAGTTTGTTTATTGTTTTTTGCCCTGAAACACTTGCCAGGGTTTTCAACCCACTGAGCCCTGCCAGCATATCAGCCCAACTCTCATTCACCTCCACTGGTTCCCGAACAAGGCTTCAACTCCCAACTCCTCCTTCTCACCTTTAAATCTCTCCATGCGTTACCCCCACCATATTTAACTGACCTCTGCGGTCCTCAAACTCAGGATTGCTCTCCACCAAATTGCAAACCTTTTAAATTATAATCAATGTAAAGCATCCTTGGGTCTCCATTAACGGGCGCTATGAGAATTCAAGCCGATATTATTATTTTTATAATGAACTGTAAACAGTACCGTTGTAGAGCATTGGTGTTAAAGGTAGTTTTAGTAACCCTGGAAAAGCTTAGAGCAGGCAACACTTGGAAAATAAGCAAATGTCCCATCCCCTCCCATTGGCCCTCTCATCAAACCATGAACATGCACTGACTGACATCTGCTAGAAGCCAACTTTTTGTTCTTTAGATGACTTCATTTTTTTTGGCCTCAAATTAGACCAAATTCCCAACTCAGGGATATTGGAAAAGTAATGCTAGAGTTTTATTTTTTTTCAAAACTAAACAGTGGTATGTAAGAGCGACTTAACTATTCTCTGCATTCTATAAAAAATCACTTAAATGAGAATATTGATTATAACCTTCATGAAACCTTGAAGGGATGATCAGTTTTGCTCTTTGCAGTCAGCTGTCATACTGATCGGGCAGTTAACCTTCTTCTCATACTGTAAAACTTCTTCCAACCTTGAGGTGATCCCTCCACACAGGATGAAAAATTGATGCACCCACAGACGCTTCCCCAGAGCTTTCCTTCACTGCATTCCCATTCTGCCGCTGCAGATTCTGGAGAGATGAGCTTGCCATGGCTAATTCACTTACAGTTGAAAATAATGAAATGAAGGTACAAATCATCCATAATCAATCACATTGCACACCGCCTTCCACTCACACACAAAGAGAGAGGGCACATTCATTTCTAATCCTCGCACATTTATCCTAATTCCAGCAAGTGGAACCAACCTCGCACATACACACAAACAACTACAACCACCAACATTTGGTTGCAACTAGGAGCTGTATGTGTTCAATGCATTTTATAAACAGATGGAAGTGAACCTCTTAACCCAGCAGACTGTCAGCAATTAAAATATAATGAAATATGATAGTTAATATTTGTATTCGGTTTTTGTTATCACATGCATTACAAATTCAAATTACCTAACCCTAACCCTAATTAAAAAGCATAATTAAAAGTTGGTTTGTCTGTTGCCTATAGACTGCCTGTATTTCTCTACAGTGAATATAACTGTGTGTGTGTGTGTGTGTGTGTGCGTGTGCGTGTGCGTGTGCGTGTACGTGTGTGTGGGTGTGAGAGTGAGTGAGTGAGTGAGTGTGGCTTTTGAATGAGCCTTCTGTTAAGGTCTGTTAACAGCTTCAAGACACATTGAATTCTGTATTGCAGTTGTTTTCAATTCTTGTTTATTATTATTTACACACTCTTTTCACTATATTCATGGATAACTTCTTGTCTACGACATTGAAAACATCAGAAAACATATAAGACATTTGGATGATCTTCCTTTCACATAAAACATTTACAAAGTCAAATCTTCGTGCCTATAATGTCGCCAACGTGAGTGTCCAAATTATTTTTATTTTCACGACCTGACAGGCTTGGGTTGAGTGCTCAGCCATCCACCCCCTAATAATGCTTGATTGCATTTGTGTCCTCTGTGCTTGTACCGTTCTTATATAACAGTGACCTTCTTGTAAAAAAACATTGCTGCATTGAGTGAGTGAGCTACAATACTCTCAGCTGTTTCTGCTCGCCTGTCGTGCCACATTGTCAGACTGAGCTAAGTGCAAGTCTCTTTTTGAATAATGTTATTATAAAAGCTGTTAAGTTTTAAAATGGCTCCTGGATTGAAGATGAAGGCTTTGGAAATGAGAGAAATAACCTATTTTACACACATTTCACTTAAAAAAAACACTGGCCTATATTTTAGGTGTGGAAATTGTTTTCTTGGCTATTACTTTTTGTTCGATCCTTAAAGGTGTAGAGCTGGTCCATCTGCAGCCACATAAACCCATTGAGGTTCCTCATTTCCGTGTTTTAATTGTTACCTCTATTACTCCCTCTTCTCTTTTTAATTTATTACATTCTTCTCTCTTTTTATTACACACTGATTCCCCCCCCTCTCTCACACAGACGCACACACACACACACACACACACACACACACACACACACACACACACACACACACACACACACACACACAACTGGTTGGATACAGAGGTCATTGTTATGCTGCTCATGGCAGGGTGTATTTGTGCCTCTGGTCCATTTGTTCCCAGTAATCATAATGTAGAGTCCCAGACTGATCATCCCCTGCTCATTAAGACACCGTATTACCAAAAGCCACACACACCTGTGAGTGTGTGTGGATGGTTATTACATAGCTCAGGTATCACATCTAAATGTTGGTTACCACTTTCACAGATAAACCATGAAACCCAGACAGTTATGGTTACTCAAATTTTAAATATCTTTAAAACGATGTTGGATTACAGCATTTTGAAAAACTCAGCGTATATACTGCTCACCATCCAAAGCATGCAAGATGGATTTGCTTTGTATCAGTAGAAAAATAGTTGAAGGCTTGTGACAGCGTTCTGGATATCTTTCATTTGTCCAAGAGAACTGAGTCCAGAGTCTAGATATAATTTGGTTTTAATTTGCGTTCCCTTCTATTATGATCTAGAATGGTCAAACTGTCTGCAGAACACACAGAAGGAAAATTTCTGTGAAAAAGGGAAGCCCTTTAATACAAGGCAAGTTAACTTAACTTGATGCATGACATGGGGACTTATGAAAATTGAAAGTAATTTGTCTGTCTGACTTACAAAGATGCTGTTGACTTAATTATGTTTATGTAAGTTGTGCAAAGTAGTGCTGCCAGGATACCGATACTAGAAAGGTATCACGATACCCAGCCATTAAAAACGATACGATACCCTGTTTTATTAGTATCAATACTTTATGAATGACGCCCAGTGCACAGCCAATCTGGGAACCGCTGTGTGTCGTGGTTGTCAATTGTTCACACCTGCTGATGAACAGCATGAAGTCTTTGCTCATGCAAATATTTAAAAAAAACCTCTTTTGAAATCAAAGGAATGGATTCAGACAACTGAAACGCTGGAGTAATTTTTAAAAAGGTATCCTACAGCAAGTGTTAGGGTGCGAGAAAAGCATAGATGTATTTACTCATATTTGCTGAAAAAATAGGCAGCAGATCATTTGACTTTGTCAATATTTTATTCGGAAGGAAAGTCACTCAAATGTTTTGGGATGTTTTTCTTAGACATACATCATTTGCCTCTGAGGTTTCTTGCAGAGATGGACAAAGCCACCAGTAAAGAAGATATTAACCAATTAAAAGGCGACCAATTCTAAACGTCCAGTTACCTAAATTAAGTTATGGATTTCTCTGGGTTTGAACATCAATGGAAACATATTGGATGTTGTAACTACACGCGTCAACAAAAATATTAAACAGTTCTTTTGGGAGGTTTTATTAAGGCCCCGAGCACTGACAGGGTGAGGCCCTATTGAAATTGTAAGGATTGTTACCTGCTATTTTGCATTTAATGGCAATTTTGGCCATATTCCACCTTTTTACTTTGAGGTACTTGTACCAGGGCTTTCATCAGATCAACTTCAAATTGAGATGAGTGTCATCACAACAAGATGGAGATAAAAACTTTTTAAAAGATAGATAATTACACACCATTAAACTCAATATTCTGGACCATGAATCCTTTGATGCTGAGCCGAAAACAAATAACTCCACTCCTACAGTGTCAGTGTTCAAAGATCAAAGGAATCTTTATGTCTTGCAAAGGTGACGTCTCTCTCTCTCTCTCTCTCAGAATTGGGACATTTCCTCAAACCGTTGAAACCCTGAGGTACGGCGAAGGTTCATCCTTCTCCAGAGGAGACGATGTTGTCATAACTCCACTGTGCATTGTCCTATCACCACCAAACTTCTGTCTCATGATCAGAGTTCTAGCCTGAACAGCTCCGTCTCAATATTTCCTTATTCATTTTTTTTTTCAATCAAAACGATGCAATGCTTCAAAATGCATGTAGTATTTGTAATTTCAATTATTATTGGCCAATTTTTTTATTCTAAATAAAGTAGATTAAAACTAAGTTAAAAGGTGGAGACATTTGTTTTTCACTGAGACAATGATTTCATGTGATTCCTCTTTTCTGACGTTGTATTGAACGATCAGGTCTTGTTATTATTTTTATTATTCAGGCAAATTAATATGCTTTTTGAGGGCTTTAACATGATCAAATTCTTACCAAAATTTGCAGAAAGTTAGAAAGTGCTGAACATTTTCGTATTCTGGAGGAATTTTCAATGGACGTCTCAAAATGGCTCAACGGTGCCCCCCGACACATCCGGAAAGTGTTCACATTGACTGATCTTCACAAAAATCTTTAAGAATTATGTTTTGCTTTCAGCAATCCTGTGGCAATACTGATAACAGTGACAATAGTCATCATAGTATATTATTGATCTGAAAATGTCATACTGTTTAATTTCTTTCACACAGTCATAGTCAAAGGAAGAATATAGGTTTATTTTGCATCTCCAGATTCAACAAGCTGCTGAGACAAAGATGATCGATAAAAGCACAAACATCGATCTGCTCATTTGTTGTGATTCTTGCAGTGTCTTTTATTTTTTCAACATTTTAAAGGACAATTATTTTTGTTTTTTCAGTTCTTCTTCTCTTTCCTGTAGAGTTACATGCAGATTGGACTTTCAGTGGGGTGGTCTTAAAGAGAGAGGAGCTAAAACCAAATGTTTCAGACAGAGGCGGAAAAGAGGAGCTGCAGCAACGGACAGTATGAGGAAATTAATGCATTTTCTGACATCATAGGATGTGAATGTTTTTTATGTAATAACCAAAATTAAACTTAATGAGAAAAATATACAACATCCTTACAACTTCAATTCTGTGCATCCTGAGCATTTACAACAGCCTGTTCTGTGATTTTGTGCTTCTGTTTGTGCATTTGAATCAGAATCAGGTTTTATTGCCAAGCAGGTTTACACATACAAGGAGTTTGCTGTGGTGTGTTTCTGCAAAGGTAAATATAGAAAAAGGGAGAATAGGAAACAAACAGTTAATACAGAAATAAAAGGAGGCATTGTGCAAAATGTACAGTTATTGGTATTTTTAAAGTGTCAAAGTGTACCAGTGACAGGCAGCACCAGTCGGTAAGAAACTGTTTTTGCGTCGTGAGATCCAGGGTGCGTCAGCTAATCTTCTCTTTGTCCTGTGAGCACAGTGGCTGTGGCAGAATTATTTCCACAGCAGGTTGGATTAATAAACATTGTTTCTAGTTCTGAATGCATTGTAGCGCTTCTTATTGGTCTCTTGCTGCAGTTGCTAATGGCAACAGATAAACAGCCAGAAGCTGGGGGAGAAAAAATGTTGGCACTGTGTAATTTAATGTGTTTAATATATTTACTGTCCATGTATGAATCATTTAACAAGGCTACTGTAGGCTATACATAAAAAAAATCCAATAGGCAGTAGACATTCAGAAGAAAGGACATAGACACAGTGAAAACCTGAACACCTGGACACATGCCAACTTCCATACAGCCACCAAGGCCCCACCCACCATGCTGCACATACATTCAAACACATCCAGTAATTATCTTTTATAGTTATAACGTTTTAGTGATGATGAAGATTTACCATGATATTAATTATATATATCTCAATATAAATTAACAAACACACATGTTTCATTGCATATGGATCGGAGGTTTTAAATATATCCCTGCTATTTCATATGAATTTTAATTCATATGATTCTGCTATATATATATAGCAGAATCAGAATCGGCCTTTAATTGGCCTTTGTGTGTGTAATTGGCCTTTGTGTGTGTAAACATAGAAGTAATTTGACTCCAGTTTTACATAAATCTCAGTGGACTGACAGAGAGATTGACATACAGCTATAGGCACAGGGACATCAAGAAACTGAGATTTTATTACAAAAATGGGAATGGGAAGGATGAAGGAGGACATTTAAACCACAATTACTTTTATACAGCTCCAACATGTGTTTTTTTTTGTGATATCTATGTGTGTTGCATTGCAGGGGTTGTTTAGTGAGAAAGTCTTGAGATGAATCTTGAGCTCTGTCCTTCATGACCTTCAGCAAACCCTGGGGGGGGTTAGTCTCGACTTGTATCCAGCTGGGTTTGTACATGCAGTTTCAGGAATTAATAATAATAAATATAGTAAGAGCAAAAGGAGAGGATCCAGTGGAGAGAAATCAAGATGTGCACAAGCCTGTCCCTCACAAGACAACATGTTTTGGAGAAATGCTGAATACTGAGGTTTAGCGAGTAGTCAGTGGATAAACTGGCATCTTATTCTCCCTGAGTGGCAGCTAAATATCAAACTATTATTGGCAGCCAAGAATACCGTGATGTTTTCACTAGTGTCTTTCATCTAAATTGTACAAATTGTTGTTTCTTCACCCCAGAATGAGCCTTTGAAATTACAATACTTTATATGTACATCTGGAGCGGGTCCTCTCTACCGTGGCCGCCATGTTTTTTAGAGTCGGCCAAACTGAACAAGCTAAACACCTTTTTAGTTTTTATGACAACTGAAATTTACCATATGTTCTCTTTCATGATACCCCTTAATTCTACACACTGATCCTTTAATCATTTTTTTTATAGTTAAATATAGTTTTTATAGTCTCTAGTGGAGTGGTGAAGTATTGTATACTCCTGCAACATTACTTCAATGTGTCTCTGTTCTTTAAACTGACTATTACCACCTGGACATGTTCTGGTGACACCTACTTTACATCATTTGTGCAATTTGGACTCATGATTGTGTCAAGTCATTAAAAGCTGTCTTGATACAGTGTATTAGTGTGAGTTATTTCCCTTGAATCCAAATGAATAATTCCCAAAGATTATAGAGCAGACGCTAATGAGAAGCTATCTGGAATCTAATCTGTTTCGGCTAGCTGCACTGATAACTTTGTTGTTGTACATGAAGTACTATCAGTCTGTGCGTGGCCGTCGCGGAGAAGCTCTGCGAGTGACATGGAACATTAACACCTCTGTTGCAGTGTTGTTCCCACACATCCTTCAGCAGTGTGAGACCAGATGGATGGCTTCTCATCGGGAGAGAACTGCATCGGTGCCGTTTTTCGCTCCTGCGCCCCATGAACAGTAGATGTTATCCAACATGTGGGTGAGGAACGCACCGGGTAAAATAATAGTAAATGTGCTACTCCTCTCAGAAACCATTTGCATAAAAAAAAAGATCCTCATTGGTGTGTGTGTGTGTGTGTGTGTGTGTATGTATCTTTTTACTCCTTAATGTTTGTGAGACACTCAAGGTAAATCATTGTGTGGAGCAGAAAAGATTAGGAAGCGACACTTGGGAGGTATTGATTAGCTGAATTGGCTTCGCTCTCCTCCTCTCCTGGGTCAGTTCAGTGCTCTGCTCTTTTATTGTTTCCTCTCCGAGAAGGAGGGACTGCAGTTATCCCCCACCGTGCATCTTCCTGGAACCTGCCAATAAACCTCCCATCTGGAGTATATTTAAAGCAACACAAGGGAATCATGGTATTTTTCAAAAGGCCTTTTCAACAATTGAATTACAACTCTTTCACCTTTTTGCCACTGCTAAAGCCGGGCCTGCCATGTGACATTTTAGAATTGTTTTTGTTAAACTGCAATTCGCACCATATAAGCGATGGGAGGGATTTACGTGCTCATGCTGTATGTCCTGTTTGTGCAGCCACAACCTGGCTATTCACACTATACATTACCTGTTTGCAGCCCCCGAGCTCTGGTTATCATCAAACAAGACAACGTTGGTTTGCTTTCACAATGTTAGCAGGGTAGAAACACGTTGCCTTGACTTTAGGTGCTATCCTGTTTGCAGAAACGTCAAAAGAAATAGGAACCAAAGTCACTCTCGGGTTTGTCAGCTGTGAAAGGAGGAGGAGCTCAGGCAGATACAATGTTACCACAGCTCTACCAGCCTGACCTCTATGTTTTCTGTACATATAATGCATCGTGTCACCAGGGTTCACTTTCATCGTGTTTGCCATTTTACACTCACACAGCGAGAACAAAAGGTGCAGAGTCTGGGGAATCGATACATGACGGTGCATCAACTGGGTGAGAGCCTGAAGATGGCCGACCACAATTTCTGACATGTCAGGAATTCATCCAGCTGACCAACAGAGAATCGAGTCCGAAATCGTACAGCGAGCTCAGCTTGCATGGAACTGACACAACCAAGTCAAAGTGTTCCAATGTGGATGAGTAAAATCCAGGCAATCCATTCAGTATGTCTTGTAAATGATGAAACTAATGATTATACTGTTATTGATATGTATGTAATTGTCATTTTTCTGTATTAATGTATGTTTTGTCTAGAAATAAGTAATTGTTGAACCAATTAATTAGATGTTACAAGATGATGCAGGGTTCCTGAAGTCCTGGACTTTGCACTTGGGCTCTATTGAATTCCTGCGTTCTGAGCCACTCGACTTCCTGCTGGCTTCCCTCCCACATGAGCAGCATTAAACTAATTTACTTATACAGCTCCAAACTTTTCAAATGGTTTTGCACATAATGGCTCTAATGTTGATGATGGGGGTGCTTGTGATGCTCAGAATAATTTATGCATTGATTTTCAGCCGTTTCTTTTGTTATAATTCAATATGGAAAAACTCAAAGAATCATCATGTCGCCAGTATGATCTGTGAGGTAACCAGTTTATTCAACTCCTGTCAGTAGGTTAGTTCAAAACAAAGACACGTCAAACATTTCCATGAGTGCCATGAATGTTGGCCTACATGCAGCCTAGCCTATAAGAGCTATGCAGAAATTGTTGACCTGTGTGTGGATACATTTAGCATTTTAGATGTCCATGTCACAGTTGCTGACCAGAGCCTATTTACTCCATACCTCAACAGACTCATTTATTCAAGTTCAGCCTTAACCCATGTGACAAAAAGCCAAAATAAGTATCTAGAACTTCTTTAGCCTGAGCTGTGCTATGGTGCAAAGTTAAGACCACTGAGAAGTCAGTCAAGGAATTATCCTTGCAAAGCCAGCTAGTGATAGGGCCAGTGATAATGTGGCACTGGTACCTAGCCAACGTATCTCTTCGTTATCACTCTCTGAACGAAACTCTTCGTTTGACATTCCTACGTGGCCCCTATGCTGAACTGAAATAGTGACACTGTCTGAATTGATCACCTTGCAGCACAGTGTGTCCACAGATTAATTATATAAGACAGCACTACCACACATTGGTTTTGCATCGTGAAGGGTAGACAGCAGAGATGAGCTCCTCATGTCAGCGAGAACTGTGTCATTTGCTTGCAAAGTAGGCTAGCACTGAACCGAAAGAACATATAACACTGCAATCCAGAGGAGCCACACCCATTTGTGTTGATTTGTGTCTCTGAAGGAGCAGATGTTCCAATTCTCTGGCTGTTTAAATCTGATTTCTATACTGTGGGCAGTGTAATGGAAATAAATAATAACTCTGCTTTGTTCTTTTTTGGAAATGCATTGTGAAAATCTGAGTGGAAGGTAACTGGAGTGCTCTGAAATAACAGTGGACGTTCGGTCGTGTGCCAAACCAGAACCCAAGAAATGATATGTAGACAGTATTGAGCTACTTGTACTGTCCAATTAATATTAACAAACAGACACACACACACACACACAAACACACACACGCACACACACACACACATATAATGGTAGCTTGTTCTGTCAGATGGTAAAATGTTAATTAATAGTATCGTTAAGTAGCCCTTGGTTAGTGGGTGTGCTTTTAATTGTATTCAAGATCTCCTAAAGTACAATGATCATTGTGGATTATCATCTGTTTAACCTTGTATATGTGTATTATATGTAAATTTGCATTTCTGGAAGACAATTCATATAAAAACACGTCCTACACTTTCTAGTCAATCCTTGCTTTCTATAATTAAATCTTTCAAATCTTACTAAATAAACATCTGTTGTTAAATTTTATATAGCTTGTTTTACTTGTTTGTATACCTGTCTGTTGTTGATCATACATCTAGTTACACACACCTCTCCTAGGTCAAAGGAATATCGTTATACCTATGGATTTTATTCTATAGAGGGGGACTTGGGATAATGATACCGTGTGGACAGCTTGATGTGCCAAGTCACCCTTAACAACAAAAAAGGTCATGTTTACTTGTTTCATCACTTCGTGAGAAGGATGAGAAGAGAAAGTAGAAAGAAAGTAAATGTGCCCCACACACATTTACACCTCTGCTCCTGCTCCTGATCACACACACTTACCCACTTCCTGTGACGGATCAAAGGCTTATTCCCCTATGGCCAAAAGCAGCTCATGCAAACAGATGGGTGCAATCAGTAGTTAAAGGTCATGTTAATTGTATACACAGCTTTCCACAGCACACCAACACATTCATAAAAATCTATGTTTAGTGAGATATATATAGTCTCTATCTCACTGCCTTCACAGCTTTCTTTATTGTAACCCCATAAGACTGATGTGCAGTGTTTGACCTGCTTGAACCATGGTATCAGATTTCCCTCATCATTCCTGGAGTCTGGTGAATCCTAAACCTTGCTCTCTCGTGACTCAGTAAAGTGCTTCAACAAACTTTAGATAGTACTGCTCCTGTAGAAGGTTTATCAAAACCAGTTCAACATCTGTATCTCTTTGGGTTACTGTAAGATCCACAGCATATACAGGGAGTGTAGACAGACTTAGATGAAGAAGAATTGAAAGCTCTCAGTGCACTGCAAGAAATTCTATTTTTAATACAATATTATAATAGTGATGTTAAAGATGCAAAAGCAAAACACCTTCAGATTCAAAACACGTCAGATTTTATGAAAAATAAATAGGTTAGTAATTAAACTAAATAAAAATCACTATTTTACATAACAAGGTTAATTGAAATGAAAAGATGACCTCCACTTCTGTCTGACTCAGCTTGTCCTAAGCTGGATACCCTTTCATTTAAATTACAAATCAAGAATCATCTAAACGTATTTTCACCACAATATGCCATCACCACATAAACCTACAGTTTCGAGAGTTTTGATACAATCGTCTCATATCTGCTTTCAATCAGGATCAGTTCTTTATAACCTCTGGATACAAGTTACAACTAAATTACACAGAAACTTTGTCGAAAGATGTGGTCTGGGTCAGGAATGAACCAATTAAACGTTGGTTCAGACACAGATCATCAGGGAGTTGATCCAGGTTGTTTTCATCCACTCTCTGTAACATGGGACATGTTACATGGATCTTGATGAAAAAAGGAGTGATATTTATAAACGCAATTAGCTGCAGATTCGCATAAAAATCTTGAAATGTTGGACCTTGGTGGAAGTATTTACTCTCCTGAGTAGCGTTTAAGTCTTGGCTGTAGAGTCTAGGTTTTTGTTCTCAACATATTGGAATACTTAATGAAAAAATTATTTGCAAATGTAGTCTGCGCTTGTTGTTTATTCTAAGTTTCTGTATGTGCAGGCATGTAGTTGCATCCTCGTGGGCGTGTGCATGTCTGCATGTTGCTCTTGATGTTTTAACGGAAGAGACTGGCTTAGCATCGGCAGAGCTGCAAATTCCCCCCTGCTTTGTGGGGCTGTTTCCATGTTGTTTTTCTCATCAGGAAATGCAATTTTGCCAGTGCCTCGGGCTCTGGGGCTAATGCAGTTACTATTGTCTTTTCTCCAACATCCACCCACATCTCACTATCTCTCCATCTCATTCTGTCCTGGTTCATTTTTGTCTCCAAGGCTTTTTTCTCCTCTTTACACGATTAAAGTAGAAACACTCAGCCTGACAGACGTCTCTCTATTATAATATCCCACTGTCTTTTTTCACCTGGCTTTCACCATCCATATGTCCAAGATGTATTTTTGCTTTTCCATATTGGGTCGGAACACTTTCAAAGGAAGGCTTTTTGTTCTTCTCATATGAACAAATGCTGTATTCATTTGTACAATTTATATCTGTGTTTCATTCTCCCAAAAGTTTTGGCTGCACAGCAGAGAAAGCTGCTTGCTCGCTCTGTCTGCATCCTGATTTGTTAATTTATGGCCTGAGCTCACCTCAGTGGCTCACACATACGCTAGCACAGATACACACTTCAGTGACGTTCAGCATTAGCACACCTGTCCTTCTGGTCCTACAGCATGGACCACTGGAGCAAGTGATAAGCCGGGATGAGAGAGGATTGGAATGCAAATGCACAGAAAGGGGCAGAGCAGGGAGGAACGGGGGTTGGTACGTATTTATTCCATCCTTCTCCATCAGGTATTATCAATGGGCATAGACCACCAGAGCATATGATAGAGGAAGGCCAAAGGATGGAAATTGCATATGAGGTGGAAGGATTGACTGAAAGGGAGATAGAAATATATATGAAAGTGAAAGGTGATTCCTACATATAGAAAGAGAGACTGCACCATGTGAATAATCTCAGATGCTGGAATGGAGAGAGAGGCTGAAACTGTACAGAGAGAGAGGGATTATACCTCTTCCCATATCAACCAATAGAGTGGTAGATAGAGTTCTGTGGGTGGAAATTGACTGGCAAGTCAACTAATGTCGAGATATAAACAGCCACTTTACACAGAATGGACTACATAGGGTGGAAGAGGAACGTATCGAAATACTTATCCTCTGAGATGGATCCAAAGTAATGGAATGAAGTGAAAAGATATATGGAAAGTGACAGTGTTAAGTGTCTCCAGCTGTGTGTTTCTGTGTGTCTCTGTGTGTTAACCGTATTAGAGCCTGATTCTCTAGGCAGCTTCCATGGTGTTGCTTGTGATTGTGGATCAAGCCGCTGTCCCTGGTGCTGAATCACATGCAGCATATGGTGAATGCAAAAGGAGTGAACTGTCAAAGACATAAGAGATAAATTCCTGGTCCAAATCCACATTGCAAGATAGAATAAGTACTGTTTCCTCATGTAGGGAAATATAAGTAGAAAACAGTGAACATCAAATGTTCATGTCAGAGTTTGTATCTCATCACAGTGCTGTAAAAAATATCTGACTTTTAATAAGCTGTTGCCCAAATATAATTTATTTGCCTTAAACTATATTTCTGAAGACTAACTCACCACAGAATGGTCCAACTTCAAAACATCCTTTTCTGGTGATATAATTTTTTTATGGACCAATGTGTATCAAAAGATCACCATATGAAAGATTATTTTTTTGGGAAAATTAGAGAAATTTGAAGAATGCTTTTTAAGGTGCATGTTCTTTGGTGTTAATAATGGTCAAATAAAAAAACGGATGTAGCTTTATACGAGCAAGTTCCTAAGTTTAAAGAGGGAACAAACCAATATTTAGGATTCTTTTTTTTAGTAAAGAGTTTAATTCTACAAACCTGGGTGGTATTGATTGAATGGAAATTATTGACAGGGGCCTTGTTTCATTGATAAACTTTAACTAAATTTATGTTGCATTATTTTTGTCTAATAACGTGAACCAGAGAGATGAGCTCAGTTAAAAATACAGAATCGTTCATGTTCAGTTTCCAAAAATATTTTCAGGACCTTCAATTTGTCATCCAATAAAGCAAAGGACTTTTGGATGAATGGATGGATGGATGACAGGGCTTTAGGCCGAATGGATGGATCGACAGATGGATGGTATTCGATAATTCCAGCATCCCACTATAATTCGCAGAAAGCCAAGTCTAAGAGTGTATCCGATGCATTATAATTCATAGGTTCATCGGTTGATGTTGCAGGCTGCCTGCCACAAAAAACACAAAGTTACTAATATATTCTCCCGGACACAGTTACCTAATAATAATATAATTTAATCATGCTTATTTATCTGCCCACGTGGATAAAATAGGTTGTTCCTTATGAAGCCGACAGCTCATTCTGTCATTATTAATAGTGCTCCATGTGGGTGGAAGAGTCAAAAGTTGTTGAGATGAAAGAATGATTGGTACTGGATGTGCTCTCGGCATGTTTGGGTGCTGTAAGCCTTCACTGCAGGCTGCACAGTAATGTGTTGTCTTAGACAAAGGGAGTGAATCAGAAATACTGCATCAGAATGTGTTTAATAATTGCAATTTAAAGTTTGTTACCTATATGGAATTTTACAGACCTGTTTTATGTTAGAGAATTTTCTATGTCATAGTCAACCGCATATGTGTTTTTTTTGTTTTAAAATCCATATGTGAATCAAAATCACTGCTTTGTTCAACATATTTTCGGTGTACGGCCAGCTCCGTAACTCTGTCTTAGAGTAGCAAGAGAGATTTAACAATGACAAGTCCAAATGTGTTTGCCCTCTTTTTAATTAACAGGGTGGGCCAGTGTGACATCTCACTTACACCTGTATCTCACAGCTTCTATCTGGGGGAGGATTGTTGGCATGCAGGGGCTCTTTTATGATTTGCACAGATGTAGCTTATAAGTTTAACACACTATTTATCATTAAACGGTAACTTGTTATTGTGTTAGAGACACACAAACGTCTTTACTCACTTTAATGTGCATTACAGGGAGAAAACATAGGATCACCAGAACTACATTACATTACATTTCATTTAGCTCACACATATTAGCTATTACATTATACATACAAAGTAGATAACTGTTACTGTCTGTATATTTATCTCTACATTTATAGGCTATATCTTGTGCTTATGCCAGATGATTATACCTTGTTGTATCTGGTGATCCACTGGTGATACTTTGGCCGACTTGTAGCTGCATGGTTTATAAATGTGTGTGTGATGTAAAGTATGTAGTCTGTTATTGTCAGTTTTTGTGATTTGTTTGTATTTGTAGTTTTTTGACTGTATTGTTTTTAAATTATATTTATTTTGAAAAAATGAAACAGCACAACTCAAGGGGTTTATCCTAATTAATTAATTTTTAGTGGTGAGTGAATACATAAAAAGGATAAACTGTGTATAAATCTGAGAAAATCTGAGAGGAAAAAACTGTCAAAGTGTTCTTTCAGCACTGAAATATGGTCATGGCCCACGTATCCCTATACTTAATTATTAAGAGGGGTTCAAATGATTGTAGACCATTCAGTTTACTATGGCACAATGAATAGATGTGATTATGGACGAATGTGCATATAGCTGCAAAACGTTCAATCTAACATGATCCTGTTCTCCTTACTGTTCTTGAATGACTCACAATTCCAATTTCCACTCTCCTTTCATAACCTTTCATAACCTCTAGATTCTTTTCTGAACTGCCCACACTTCTCTAAACACAAATAGAAATTTAATTTGATTTGATGAAAGCTCTCTGACAAGTACATCAAAGAAAAAAAGTGGAATATGGACAAAATGGCCACTAAGTCCAAAATGGCGAGCTTCCTGTTGCGTTTTTCATAGTGCTCCAATAAGCTTTTATCTATGAATAGTCACGATACACCTGTGTCCAGATTTTGGTGAAAATCGCGTATGTGGAAACCTAGGTGCTGATTCCAGGTGGCGCTGTTGAGCCATTTTGCCATGCCCAGAATACATATATTTTCACCACTTTCTAATTTACTGCAAACTTTAGCAACTTTTTGAGCATGTTAAAGCCCTCAAAAAGCCAATTCATGAGCGGGAAAAAAATAATAATAATAATCCTTTCAATTTCAATAGGGCCTCCCACCGGAGGTGCTCGGGCCCTAATCAATCATAATAACATTGTGTAACATTATTTGTATTACATGTATTTCTTTTTCATAATCATCTAGGTTATGAGGAGGAAAAACAAAAGTTAAAAGTTTGTGTGAAATTAAATAAAGACAAACATTTTTATTCTGTGACTGATTCCAGTGCATGTTTGAAATTAAAGATAACATGCGGTCAATGGCTTTCACAAGCACTTTGTTAGACATGAAACTGTATTTACTTTAGAGCAAAAAGCTTATATAGTTTAATGTGCCAGACAAACTAATAAAGCCTCCTTTTTAAAGATATAACTCAAAAAAGTTTTTAAACTAAATGTTGGAACAATAAATCATGGTTCGCAAATGGGTTTTGCTTGGTTTAATCAATCCAATAGAGAAATGTTAGATAAATAAAGTATTCACTTAGAAAACTTCTCTCACTGCATATCAGTGTGTACCTCAGTGTGTTCATACATTTTCCATTGGGATTGCTCCTTCATTTGTTACAATAAATCTCATTTCGGTTTTTGATATTTTTGGCCACAGCCCAGGTAAATAAAACAATGATATGCTGAAGGTCCTGTGGTGAACATGTCTACAGACAGTCTCTTCATTACACATCAGCAGGCAAACAATTTCATTTTTCCGGAGGCGATGAAGACGTCTGCAGAACTGATAATTCTCTGTCAGGGTGTCACTGTGAGGAAGTCTTTCACGTTATACTTCTCCATTGTAAATAGATAAACCGCAGCTTTCATAACAATCTTACCAACATATTCTTTTTTTTTTTTGATTTTATAAACATTTTTATTTGTTTCAAATTTGCAGTGGACAGTACAATCAAAGAGAGTTTCATTTTCATTTTGCATAACCCCATGCCCATCCAGTTTTAGATAACACGACATACAGAAAAAGATAAATCAATAAATAACAAACAATAACAAAAATAGAATAATAATGTAATAAAAATAAATAAATAAATAAAATAACATAAAATAGATAAAGAAGGGTGGTGTAATATAAGTTGTTTGCTGCCTGCGTCTCTACATGCTTAACTGATCAGCCCATTATTCCTGGGTCAGATTGAGTACCAAGAGTCATATCAAATGGGGTGGGGGTCGGCGGACTATTCAAGGTGTGAACAAAGGATCATAGGGACGTTTCAGTGGCAGGAAGTTTATCGACATAATCCAGGAGTGATTTCCAGTGCGAATAAAACTTGTCAGGGCGGCCTCTAAGGCTGAATTTGATTTTCTCCAGTTTCAATAGAAATAATAAATCATGTAGCCAGGATTTGAAGGAATGTGGCTGGGAAGATTTCCATAAGAGAATAATTTTCCTACGTGCAATTAAGGACGCAAAAGCTATAACATTTTCCTGCAGGGATGTGGTTACAAGTTCATCTGGAGGTACCCCAAAAAACAACCTATTCTTAACAATAGTGATTAAACTAAGACGAAGCAAAAGTTTGTATCTACACTCATGTTTTAAATGTATACATGAAGAAAGTTGTTGTTGTTCATTTGTTTGTACACGATTTTTGTAATTACCGCTAAGGAGTTTATCTTTAAATCAGCATTTCTTGTGTTTATCTGTTTTTGTCTTATCCAAATAAAAATCCAGATCTAGTGAATTAAATGGTGGTTTAATCAGGGGACTGTCGGGAAGGAATGCACTCACTGATACTACTTTGAGTTTTTTTTCTTTTCTGTTTTTTTTCTTTACTTTTGTCATAAACAATACAGCTATCATTGTGCAGGTCAGTTTTTATTTGATTTATGCCATGTGACGTTAAGTGAACGTGAAATTGGAGTATGTCAGGGTTGAAATATATAATATATATATATATATATATATAATGTGATTAAATTATCAATTCAAGCATAGGCCTCAATTAAATAACCCTTCCTTGTATCCCGTGACCATATCTGTGTGACGGGTGTGACGCAGTAACTAAGTATCATGAAAACCATAGGAACACCCTGTTGGGAGCTGTATTGTTGAAAGTTCAATACGTCCACAGAGACTTCATCCTTTCACGGTGCAATATCATTAAAATAAGTCATCCTTTCTACGGGTTATCATCCTTCCATATAGAGCAGATTGAAGAAATCTCACAGCGTGCAGACAAACCGCTGACTGGTCAAAGTCCACATGAAAACTGTTTTGGCAGTGCAGTGTCGTACAGTCAGTAGAAAGGGACTGTGTGGGATGAATGCAGATATGCCTTTTAAGCGGGAGCCACTCAGGGTTAGCGCTCTGCTACAGAGGGGGTCAGCTGGAGTAAATAGTGGCATCTTCTATATGATGCACGCTATTAAGGGACATAAAGGCTGCACATGAGTTAAATAAGTGTTTTCCATGGCCAAGAAGCCACACATTGTCTGTTTACAGAACCTGCTTTCTGTTGAGCAGCCTTGAGTTTAAATGCAGCAGGCATCAGATTCATGAGACTCGGAGACAGTGGAGAGACTGCTTCCTTTGAGCATTCTGTCGTCATTTTGATGTATTTTATCATAAAGATATCAAATTGCATGAGGGAATTAGACGCTGTGTCGACATTTAGAAACTGTATTATTTCTAATTGTAGTTGCAACCTCTGCATGTATTTCTCAGCTGTGTTTGATCTTAAAAGAAGCACACACTTATGTAAACATGTTTATACAACCAACTCAAGGGATTGGGACAGTTTCACTAATACGTGTCTTTGAAATAAAAGGTATACCTGCATTCATCACACACAGTCCCGTTCTACTGAGCGGTGGAAGTTGTGACTGCAGTCTACCTCACTATAGCCTCCCTCTTGGGGCTACAATTTTTTTGCGGGATCACCCAGTAAAGCCACACACACAGCAGATCTGTGGTAGTGTGAGAAAAGTTTTCCATTCCACTTCACCTAATGCAAATGTGTGCTTATGTAACACTTTGTGTAACATCTAGTAGTGTGATTTATCTTCTGTTTATTTTAAATACCACTTATGCTATAAGGATCACCAGGAGGACAGGAGCCAATCCCTGCTGATGTAGGATACAAGCTGGACAGGTCACCAGTGTTTCACAGAACCTGAGACAACCATTATCACTTAAGTTCATGTATCTATCTATCCGTGTTGAAAAATCCAAAGCTTTTGGTAGTTAGAAGACATTATTAACAACTTGTGCAGCGCCTGTTGTAAACCTGCCTGTTTGGAATGGGCTGATAACTTGGCCTGTGGTGATGCGTAGTTTTTATTTCTCACCTGTTTTTCCAAAGTTCGGTGAAGCTTGACTCAGTATGCAGAGCTCTGAACTGGAGAAGCAGTTGTCGTTTATGTTTTCATGAATGCTCTGTTGTTGTGATCGACAAAGTCACTTGTGTTGCTGAGTGCCAGTCTCCGCAGCGATTCCCCTGTTTAATCAAAGATTATTATTGTTTAACTTATTGTGCGTCTAAGTAACTTTTTATTAGAGCTTTTTATGGGGCCATTTATATTGTTAATTTAATTTTTAATTTAATATTATATTTGATTATTATCTCATTATTATAATATATTGATTAGATTGAGATCAATATACAGACGAAGAAGACTCCACCTCCTGCCCAATGTCTGCTGGGATTGGCTGCTGCTCCCCCTCATGACTCTCAACAGATAAGCTGCATAGATAATGGATGGATGGTTTAGTATAAATGCAAATTCATGTATAATAAAAGTCTATTATTAATGATAGGATTTTGGTCTCGTGATAAAATGGTCAAACTAGTCAAAGGGATTTTCCAAGCCTGACAATTCAAATCGTAGTATTCATTTTACGACATCTAAATCCCTTGTGAGGGATGTCTTAAGGAAATTGAACTGCCTGCCAACCTATAGCATCAATCTAGCTCACCGGTATTCATGAATGGCTTTGCCAGACCACAGTGTGAGTAAAGAGAAGATTGTGTGATGACTATGACAAGCAAAATTCTTATCCTGCAGAGTTAGGTTGTAAAACTGATGTGAAAAAAAGAATAATTGAGGATTTGTGAATGGTATGCCTCTTGGGTGGTGTGATTGAAAACCAGCCATCTCCAGTGAGCAGATCTTTGGTTTGTATGGCATGCAATAGACGAAGAAGCCGAAACTCTCATTGGGTTTCCCATGGCCTCCGTTCTGTAAAATCCTTTATTGTCCAGCTCTTATGGACAAATCCCTCTTCATCCCTCTACCCACAACTTCCCTATTCACATCTCTGGCTGAACTTTTCTCTTTACTCCTGATTTTTATCACATCTCTCCCTCCTCTTTCATTCTTTCTTCGCTTTTTTCTGCTTTACCCTTTTGAGCTATTGCTACAAACAGACAGCGTCCCAATCAGAATCCATCATAATTTTTGGCAAAACTATAAACCTCTGCACCTCCTGCATTTTGTCCAGCCCTGCACAGAGAGCAATGTCAAAATATTGGAATAATCTGCTGAAAGTCCTTCAAGGACATTTGTCCCCAGCAGCTCCTGCTCCAAGCTCCCTGTCTCTGTCCTTTATCAGATGATTCCATTATCACTACACACTGGTCCTTGACATACACAGTTCCACACAGCACTGTAATTTTTCTCAGTGATGTTTACGGACAGGTAAACAGGCTCATCTCCTATGTTACCTGCCTACAGCAATGACCACCACAGTCTGTTCTTATGCACATTGATTGGCCATTTTGTACTGCAAGCTCTGACCAGTCCTTTAAATAAGAACAAGCAAGACAGGAGAGCTGTGCACTCTTTCCACTGCCCTTGACCTGTGGGTGTTTTGCTATTCTCTGACTCACTATATGGTCACCTGGTCCAATGACTCGCATGTTCTTCTAGAGGGAGAGGAGGAAGAGGAGCACAGAGGAGGATGGAGAAATGAGGAGAGTATGGCAAGGGCACAGACAAAAGGAGACTGCCAGTCAGTTGGCAAGCAGCCACTTCTGTCCACCCTGCGTGTCTATACCTCTCATCTTTCTGATTAAATACCCCCTGGTTCAAGAGCCTCTCAGATTTCTCTACTTAGAAACCTTGTACTGTAGTAGACCAAGCCGATTTACAGGGTCAGAGTCAGTAAAGTTAAATGGTAATGCTATGAAAGCGATGATGGAACTAAACTTAAATATAGTTAATATGTTTTAGTTAATCATTTATTTGTTTCTTTTAGTGAATTAATGAATTAATCAAATGAATGAAATGCACAATGGCACTCAGAGTACATACCTCCTCCAAGGCCCAACAGTCCCCTCAGATTCAATCCAGTACGATCAGAGATATCAGCTCCTTCCCTTTAATCAACATTCATTCATTATTTGCTAGTAAATTCGAAAACTAAGTCCCATCCCACAATGTTTAAGAATCTACATCCCGGGACTAATCCAAACTTAATGTAATGGGTCCGTCCCTGATCCATACCACAATCTTACACCAGGTTTCATGGTAATCCATCCAGTACTTTTTGTGTTATCATGTGTGAACTTACAACAAAATGTATAGTCTAGAGGCTCAGACTCATACTGCTTCTTCTCCCATACACATCAATGAGTTATTGTAAATAGTCTATGCATCTTCAAGGATGAAACATGTCTTTATATTTATCATATTATATATATATATATGTATTGTGTTTAAGGAGGCAATATTTTGAACAGTCAGTAACAACACAACCAAGTTTAATAACTGTCAAGCTCTTCAGTCTCAGTCTTTTTTGCCGACAGGATATCACTATGAGGTTACAGTATGTGAAATATCTGGAGAATTTTTTTCTGTCATGAGTTGCTTTAATGAGACAGAGAGCGCGACAACTAATTTCTGTGTAATTTCAGCTCCATTTAAAGAGGTGACAGAGCGTGTAGAGTCTATTTCCACAGAGTGGGTACTGACATAGTCACACTTCGGAGGAGTTAAAGCAACATGTGCATCTCAGAGAGGCAGGTGCATTTACACCTTGTCAGCATTTGGCAAGAGAGTGTCTCAGCATCCTTTTTACACTTTTTTTTTAAAGCTAGCTATCCCATCAATCAAACCGAGACAGCACCTAACCTATCCAGCTAGCTCAGATGCAAATAACATTTCGGTGAAAAGTCAGAATGGATATTTTTTCTCTAGAGCTGTAGAAAATGGGTACCCCGCGTCTCGCCAATTGTCTGCTGGGATTGGCTCCCACTCCCCGATTACAGGGAACGATTACATCCCCTGCTCAATCATCAGACTTAGACCTTGATCCTCTTTCTCCATTATCCCATCATATTCTCTTGACTATAATTATATAACAAAAACATAAAATGCTAGGATGAGGATGATACCTATCACCTATGAGGATGGAACAGGCAGGAAACAAAATGTTTTACGAGCAGTAGACGCAGAGGCCATAGAACAGCCTGTCCTCTCTTAACCAAAGCGAAGCCATGTTTGTTGACAGGCTCATTAACTCCAATCACATTCCAGATGTCAAATCAGATATTGTAAAATAATGAAATGCATATTAATACTAGGTGTAAATGCCAAAGCCTGAGATAATATATGATTATCCAGATAAAGAGTAACCTCACATATAACAGTGATAAATATATCCCATGTGTGTTAGGGCAGCACCAACTGACTACAGAAAGAAATCCATACATGCTCTTGCTTGTTAAACCTTCAAATTTGCAGCCTGAGAGTCAATGTTGGAGCACATCTTGAGCAGCTACTGAATCCCACTGGAGACAACCATTACAGAGGCAAACATTATTAAAGTTTGAAGGTCAGTGTTAAAAGCTATTTGCTGATGTTATGCTGGAAACATGCCCTTGAAACACACTGTGACCTTTGTAAGAGCCTGGGAACATATGACCTGATGGTAGTTCTGAAGAAACAACTGAAATTCCCTCAGCATGTTAAAAGCAGGAATCATTTTCTTGTCTCTATCCACTACACAGCTCTGTCCAGCAGGTGCTGATGGTCCCTCGGGAGGTCCCCCTGGATGAGGCCTTAGACAGGAAACTCTCTAAGGGGGGTGGATATTGAATTTGGATAGTGTGGAGCTTTCCAGCCGAGGTTAGATTCAGGGGATTTGCTGCCTGATGTGTGTCTGACAAGCCTTCATCTTGGTGGGAATTAAGGGAGAGCGGAGGAGAAGAGCCATTAGCAGCATCAGTGAAGTGGTGGACAGCTTTGAGGGGGGGGAAAACATGGCTCAAGAGAGGAGCACCGTGGAGGATTGAGTTGGCAAACATGATGATTCCAGACACTGATGATGTTTCCAGACGGGAACAAAGAAATATGGTGTTGTCTTTTTTATATATATTGTATTCCTTCTAATGCTTCCTACAGCTTTCTCCTAATATGTTATCCTCCCTCCCTGTATTTCCACTTCCACTTCTCCTTTTCACCCTTCTCCTCTAATCTTGATTTTCTCCCACTGAGGCAAAATGTTGAGCATAAAATATTCTCTCCATGTTCAGTCACTATGCAGTGATTAGCTTCTCAATTTAGCTATTAATTCCCATCACTGACGAGGACAAGAGAGAGAGAGAGAGAGAGAGAGAGAGAGAGAGAGAGAGAGAGAGAGAAAAGACAAAAGCAGTACAGAGGGATATAAGTCAGCAATAGAATCAAAGCAAGATGGGAATCAGCGAGACGAGAAGAGCGACCTTAAACAGGAAACAAGATCCCCTGTTTGACTGTACAACACATCTCCCAGGAGGCGTGTTCAGCACTCATAAAACATTCAGATGTTTCAGTCATGTCTACCTTTTTTTTTAAATTATTTATAGTTCTCCCATCAGGTGGTTTCTTGTACGCATCCCTCCAAATTCATTAAAAAGGAATCAAAAGGGGAATTTAATGTTCTTTGCTGTATTTTTCTGCATCAAAGAGTGGTAGTAAGAGACCTTGAATGCTTTCCTTCATGAGTCAACACGGTATTACTGTACAGACGCACGCAGTATGCTTTTGTGCCTCATAGCTACATCTCAACCTATCAAGGATGGTGAATCCCTGTCAGTAGCAATTTAAAAAATATAAAAAAAAACTAACATGGGAACGATTGTTGGTTTGGTAAATACATTAAGAGACAGAATCATACAGGGGACCACCATCAAGAGAGAGAGGTGAGGAGAGAGACTGAAAGCTGACAAGGAGACAGATGGAGACCAATGGTCGAAAGTAGAACAAGAAGTTGAGACACACACAGAGACTGTCTCTGATGACAAGGAGAGAGCAAAATATCGCCACAGTGACATATTAGTTTAATCAACCTAAGCTGCATGGGAGACACAGGACGATCATTTGACATGGTCGTCGTCATTCAGCTTTATTGATGCATCTATAATTGCAAATCTGTGATATCTGTGTGTGTGTGTGTGTTTGTGTGAGAGTGTCCTTCCCAAAAGTGGACTGGCTTCAGCCTGTTAGCCACCTGGTCCTCTGTGATAGCTGTAACCCAATAAAGACCACAGCGAGACTGACTGGCAGTGGCTGCCAGGGCAAGACCTGCCATGGTCTGAACCCCCCCCCCACCACCACCACATAACCCTCAACTTGAGAGTTGGTCCCTTTGCTGCTACTTGTTCACTTATTATGGCAGGGACTCTGCTCTCCCCCGATTTCTTGTCATAATCCAAATGAAAGCTCCAGTTGAATACACATAAATCCTGACTTCAGATGTACACAATCAATCGAACAACATCACTTGTCATACTTGTCTGTCATCTTGACATCGCTGACAGCACTAAAGGCAGAATGACAGGAAGATGACATACGTGTTAGACAGCCCTTTGTCCGGAGTTATACAAAAGAATGGATATAATTGCTTATACGCACTAACACTTGTGATAGAAGTGGGTTTTAAAGGAATAACAGCTCTAGGCTATGGAAGCCTGTCAGTGACATAACCCATCATTTAATGGAATAGTGTTTTGATATGAAAATTTGCATCGTTATGTCATATTTGCTACAGGAGGCAGGAAATACGATTCAGGGCACAAGCGTGAGAGAGAGAGAGAGAGAGAAAAACATAATATGATGGATTTGTTTCCATGAACAAAGTCAATCTAAGATAAGGACAGAGAGTCTCTGGTTACTGTCCTCTGTCTCTGCTCTGTCGCTCTCAGCTTCTTTATGGCCTTGCCCCACATCAGGGTTGGGTACTGAAATCCGGTGCTAATCAGGTACTTGTACCTACCGAACCGAATCACAATGCAGATTCAGGTGCCTCATTTTGGTGCCTGAGCTCTGTAATTAAATTGTTGCCCTGCTTATGTGCTCACTGCATGTGTGTGGTTAACATTTAGCTTAATGGGGACAACAAACGCTCTACACGTGAAACACCAATTGCATTACAACAATGAGATGTGCACAAACTGTGCGAACAATAAGAGCGTGAAGCCAAAAGCTAAGGAACAGCTCCTGGAGTAGGTAGGAGTGTTATGCACTTATGAGTGACCCACCAGTAAACCGAGAGAAGAAGAAGGCAGGAACACATTTAATGAAGCACCTGACAAGCACAGGACACATTTAAAGTAGAGTGATGCTCCATGTTTCGACTGTTTGTCTGAGCCCATGTACAAAATATAATTTGGTGGAGTTGGAGTATTTTGCTGTATTAAGCACTGAAACTATTATTTAGTGTTACATTTTTGTAGTTGGGTTTAGGTTTATTTACTATGTGTTTTTGTTTGGTACATTTGTAAAGACTTTTGCACTTATTGTATATTTAAGTCAAGTACACTTACAGTTTACATTTGCTAAATTTAAACTTCCAATATGCCTTGTCCATAAAAAAGCTATTCTTATTGTAGAGCCAACACTTATTTTCAAGACAAACATGGCACCGTCTAGGCTCAGGAACCGAGTATCGATTTAGGGCTGGTACCGGAAAACAATACCCAACCCTATGTCATATACACTGTAATGCACAAAAAAAACACACATCGATGGATCTTTTCAGTTCATAAATGTTCTCAACATAGTCTGTTTAATACCTTTTAAATCTTAAGTCCTTCGTGCATGCCAATTAAATCATGAAGTTATCAAAGCATTCAGTTGATGGCAACTTGGCTATTGGTCACTGTCCTTACTCTGAGTAACATCTAATGGTATGCGGCAGCCAGTCTGTCTCATTCATGACCAAATGAACAAAGCATCAGACTGCTTTTTCAGTAACAGAGGCTGCACCCTTGCTGCATCGAACACCCTTTTGAATTGGGTTTAAAAGCTTATGATGCCCATGTGTATGTAATAGTTTTTTATTAGTTTGCTTGTGAATGCATGTTCAGCACTTTTGCTACGTGTAGTGCTTGGGGGTATTATGTTTCAGCACTTTAATCACACACTGAATGAACCCTTGTGTGAGAAATAAGCTGCACATGCATGCATTGCAGGGGTGCACAATATGATCACACAGCAGGTGGTCGTTTTGTGCACTTATTTTAGAAGCTAGGTCAACATGATATTTGTTTCCTTTTTCTTTGTGTGAAACATCACTTGGAACCGATTTGTATCTCATCAACCCACTTCTTCATATTTAGCAGCCAATAGAGTCCGTGCAGGTTTTACACATGCATTCCTGCACCACCTATTGGAAAAGGACCTTGATAGCAGCAGCAGGGTGGACATATTGATAATGTCTCCCAGAGGCAAGGGAAGTAATAGATATTGCAAATGTGTTGCAGCTGCAGTTTTCTTTAGCCATGTAGTTGTTGTGGCTCTGGGGATCTGAGTCTGTTAGTGAATCCACCAATTCTGTCCACACTGAAATTCCCCAAGAGCCTTTGGATTGTTATGGAATTTTCTTGCAAACAGTTATGTTGCCCAGGGGACGACCCTACTGACTTCAGTGATCCCCTGAGTCTTCCTGCAGCCTGAGAAAGTGCTTCAGAATATTGTAACAAATATCGGATGGAATACTGTGAAATTTGGTAGGCACATTCATGGTCCCCTGAGGGTGTGCATTTTAAGAACTACAATCTCTTTTCATGATCCGCACAGAAGCAAAGGACAAAATTAAAGACAATTTTGTAAATAAATTGTACAGACACAATTGTACCCCATATTTAATTTGTGGCACTTTTTGACAATGATAATTTAACAGTTCCTCAATAAATTGCAAATTTTTTATAACCAACAGATTTAAATCAATAACACAGCACCAAATTTCACACATTGAGTGAAACAAATTGGTTTCCTAAATGTGCCAAATTTTTAAATCAAGATCCATGAATTATTCTATGGGTAATTGGTGAAAATGTCAAAAACTGCAACCTTCCACCAAATTTAGTGAAAATCAATAAAATTGTCAAAGATAACGATGTTTGACAAATGTTCAAAGATATGCAACAGTTTATCTTGGTTGATGCTCTGTTATCAAAACAAGGCAAAGTACAGTTCATTGTGAATGCAGTGCAACATTTAGTTTACCACCTACAATAAAACATGGTGGAGTTTCTATCATGCTGTGGAGCTGCTTTGCTGCCTCTGCAACTGGAAGCCCTGAATGTATCGAAGGAATGACGAAATTCAAAGATAAGTAACTCATTGAGCAAAAGATATTGTAAGAAAGTAGGTTGTTTATAAAGAAAAGATGGACTATGTTAACTCTTCAGTGTTGAGTCACACACAGCAATGATGTTTCTTATCATTTTCGTTAGTAACCCTGGACATTTCATTATAGATATTTCTTGTTTTCATATATTTCTGAACTATGTACTAATGTAGTGATAATTCATATATAAGTCATATCATGTTATAGTACAACCTTTACAACTTGTGAACAGAGCAGAGGGTCAATTATGATTATTTTTACAGGACATGATTCACTATATTGTATTGGACCTGTGATAGAAAGAGTTGTGTATTTTATTGGACTACATAAGAATATACCACAGTACCGCTGTTCCAAAGGCACAATCATTCATGCTCAATCGCCCTAATAATGGGTTGCTCCCCTTTTTTGGTAGCCATGAAAATAGGACAGTGGTCCCTCCAGGATCGATCTCCAGGAGTTCTTTATTGATTGGTGCAGCACAACAAAGCTGTTGCCACAATGACATTATACAATTCCCCTAGTGTGATATTTTGTGTTGTATTGACAACCTTACTGACAAACCAGCACATGTCAGCAGACTGTGGTTCCACTTGCTAACATGTAGTCGAACCAGGTCATGCAATCAGAGAAGAACCAAGAGTTGTTGTTTATACATCAGACTAACCTTTAATGTTATATGGGCTAATGACAGTTGTTGTAGGTAACACTATATGTTACATAAAGTCATAATGATGCACAGGTATTTATACAACGCCACATAAATGAGGCTCAAGCACTGGAATCGCACAATCAATTCCCCACTCGGTTACAGACTATAACTGCCACACACAGGTTCCATTTGAGTGTGTGGTGCATATGTGTGAGATTATGAAGAGCTCTACATGGGTAAAAGTTTCTGTTTCATCCACCTATCACTTCTCTTCTATCCCTTTTATCCAAAGTTGTAAGGGCCGACATCTATTTGCATTCAGCTTTGGTTGGTGTTGCCAATTCCTCATGTAATGCTACAGTCTGTTTAATTTTGCTAAAACCTCTGTGTTGGAAACGGTCCTGACCCACATCACTCACGCCATAAGCTGCTAAACTAAACCTTTCACTTTGAGAAATAAATGAATCTATGTGAGTCGTTGAATAATGTGTTGTTGTTTTAAATGTTAGCGTTCAAAACCAACTCTTGTCAAATAATTCAAATTGTCTTGCTTCTTGTTTGTATCATTTACAAACCAGAGGCATTGTAACTGTGGAGAGGTATTACTGTTTGCTGACTTGTTTCACACAGAGAAGATGTCAAACCTGTCCCACACTGACACACTAGAGGTTCTTCTGACCACAGCTATAACCCAAAAATGTATAATTATATTATAACTGTATGTCAATGTGTTAAAACTCTGTGAAGAATTTAGCTATTGTAATAGCAGACTAGTGATATCTTAAGGGGGGGGGGGGCTGTTAAGATTGAAGACCACCATAGTGTCTCATTTCGGTTCAGTTTTGAGGCGGCCCCTAAATTGCCTCTTGTGGTTAGGTGTTGCAAATAAGCGATTAGCTACAAACACTAATTGCAGTGCATCTGGTGCCTGTGCAGTATTGTATGTCAAAGATCCAATGCTATTGTTATGTCCATGTAAAATCCACTAACTAATCTGCTCATGTTAGTCTGTGCTCAGATCTGCGTGGATCTGCTCTTGCACTGACATCCTCGGTCTCCTGAAACCCTCAGATTTCCCTTACATGCTGCTATAATGCACAAGTGTCATCCAAAGTGCTCTGTCCGACACTATTTACTGACATCTTTCCCACAGATATGAATTTAGAACTCACTTTAATTACTGTTCCCATTGAAACGCTGGACACAGTCTTGGTGACTCAATCTTCTGCTGCCCGTGCCCCATCAATGAACCCTCTCTCAACGTCATTTGGTTTCCTACTTGTCCTCTTGCCTTCTCAACACAAAATTAGAATTAACTGTGCCTGCTCAGCATTTTTATATATGCCACAGAGCATGACTGCCTATTAACTGCTTAATTGTACCATGCAGTGCACCCATATGGAATCATCTGCATATATTCTTCTTTCTCCTCTCTTTTCTTCAGGTTGTCTTTTAATTTATCACCCATTTGTTGGAATCAAAATCAATATGGGCTATACAAATAACATTTTATTGATTGATTTATTGATTAGATAGAAAATTGATGGACCTTTCTTTAAAGCTGCTACGAATATTTGGTTTTCATGACACTTTATTGGAAAGTCCCCTGTTACTTAGAAATAAAAACACAGAAGAATTATAATGAAAGAGAATCTGTCATCCTCATTTATTAACTAGAGAGTGCAATAATGCATGCCCGCCAAATCAAGTCACATCACGTTGCACTGCTTACTGACACTTTAAGTCTCACGAAAACACAACACAACGCTATTAAAGATGAGGAAGTCACTGGAGAAGAACAGAAGCTTTAGTTTGCAAATGATATCTGGGGCCATCCTCTGTAATCTCTGGAAAGATGGGGCATTATCTGGGTATAAACTTAATATAAGGAAGACTCAAGTAACCAATTTAAAATACAATACCCTATGAGCTTTAATGATGTTTTGGATGCAAGGACAATGCCATTCTTACAAGTCTTGCCCTGCAGCTGAATGAATAATGTTTCTAGTATTAAATTGAACAGAATGAGGATTCACTGGCCGCAGGATGAAGTTTTGTGAAAATCTATGTAGGGTCATTACCAAAAACTTCAGGCAGAATTTACATCTTACTACCTCAAAAGTTGTATGTTCCCAGAAAGTTATTGAACATCTCTGGTAGTGTAAAGGTTGTCATCTTGCATCGTAGTTATTTGTTTAGCTTTCAGGGATCATTCAGGACATTCTGGGAATATTGGTCGGACCATCAGTGTGCAGGACTCTCTCTCAATCATCGAAGTGGTCGAGAGAGAGACAGGAAAATCAGGGAAAGAGACAGGGAGGGGGAATACAATGAGTCATCCTTGATAAACATTTAATCATGGTATAGCTACCACCGTGCCTTTTATTGAGCATATGGTATAGGTAGGCTATTGAATAACACTTTGATGACTGACAATGTAAAATCAAATATAGCAATCCTGTTTATACTGCTGGACACTTTTCTAACCTTTTCATTTTCTCCCTCTAGCTTTTTTATTTTACCTACAGAAACATTCATCTCTATTTCATCTTTCTCCATTGATACTTGTTCATTCATGTAAACTGAAATGCCTAACCGGTCATTATTCAATTAATGTCCCCATCTCCAATATTAAATTGTCCCCAAACGACTGACCATACCAATATTAAAACCATTATAGTTCCAGTTATGTCTGTTGAATAGAGGATTTTCTTATTGATTACTTTTTTATATAACCGCCGGTCTATCCCTCATTATGACCATCCATAAATTTGACAAGGCCTTGTCCCTCACACTGGCAGGGAGGTCGCAGTGCCAGGGGTCACACTATAAGATATTTTGTCTTTTAAAATGTTCACCGTGTCAGATTATATGATGGCGTCATAAATTCTTGCTGTGTCGTGTCTGAAAGACTTGACAGACTACGCGTTGCTCTCCGACCAATCACTGTTTGTCGTCTTTTATGGCGTATGTGACAGACCTCCAGGGACAAGAATGTAAACCAACCTGTCATCTGAAGCCATGTATAACAGTTGGTATGTTGTACTTGGAAAAGCCTAAAAATCTCAAACCCCTTTTTCATAATGTATCATTAACAGTCTCATTCCTGTTTTGATTTTCATTTGTGTGAGGCTTCATCCCTTCAACTCTATTGGTCAACGTCAAAGAGGAGGCGAATTCTGAAAATATTCTGAGTTGGTTATGTTTAGTCACTACCAGCCCCTTGGTAAAATCTCTTATATATATATTGGCATATATAGATCTGATGAGGGCAGTACTTTGATCGTGTGAAAGAGGTTTGAGGCTGATTGGACAATGCAAAGAGGAGATACAATAAATTAAAGAATTTTGGCAAGATAAGTTAAACCAGGTGGAAATGCTGCATTTTAGGTGGTGCTGTTGAGTTATTTTCCCACGGCCCTTTGAAATTACTCCAGAATACGTACATAATCACAGACCTAATGCCCCGCAGAGTTTGTTGAGTTTTTGAGTATGTTCAATTCGTCCAAAATTATGATTAATTTGCCTGAATAATCAAACGAAAAACAGTAGGGCCCTCGCTAGTGCTGCTAAATTAATCACATTTTTATCGTGATTTAGATTATTGGGTCAAACGATCTCCAAACTACTATAATCGAGTTGAAACGATTGCATCGCAATTCAGTCCTTCCCCCAAAGTATTCAGCAGCCCAGCTCACTGGCACTCATTCTCAAGCAGCCGTAAAGTGAAGGAGGCAAGTTGTGTGTGTGGTGACCGGCGGTATTTAAAAAACAGCGCGAGTGGCTAATGGCAGAGGGAGGGCAGCCCCGTCTGATCGACAAGTAGGGTAGAAAAAAATCCTCTTGTATGGGAACCATTCTCAAGGCTGTTCTCACCGGACCCGCAGTTCTCCGTGCCGGTCAGCCCGCGATTCTCCGCTTGTTGTTGTATGTAGCCCGTTCAATGATGACAATTTAATAATGAGCGGTAATTTCAAAGTTCTCAGTTACAAAGTGTTTTTTTGGAGAGTGTTAGGGTTGTCATCATTAAGGGTTCGAATAACCAGGCACCGATATCCTGGTTTCACGGAGGAATAAGACACGCAGCCGTCATCGGTGTTTACATGAACCGGAAGTGAGTGACACTTTCGGGTTAAAGTCATTTAATGAATAAAGCATAGACTTCAGAACAAGGCCACATAATAATCGTGTCGAATAATCGTGATTTGGAAACTGTCCTAAATAGTCGGGATTATGATTTTTTCCATAATCGAGCAGCCCTAGCCCTCGCACTGGCGGTGCTCGAGCCCTTCCAAATAAAAGAAGATAAAAACATGAGATCATCAGCCCTCACCTGAGCAGATGTTTTTGTAGTTGTGAATGCCTCTAACCAGAGATCCACTGCTACATTGTTCATATGGGGAAAACAAAGTCTGGACCCAATTGTTCAGACATTTTCTGGAATTCATTTCCTAAAACGGTTACATTGAAGATTTAAGCTGTGTGACTAGTTTTTCTAAAATTAACTTTACTAACTTCATAATTAGATCAATTCATGCATGATGAATCATAGCCAACAGCTCCATATGGTGTGTCAGTCTTGAATTGATTATATTGAGCAGCAGTAAAGGATGATGTTGAATTATCTGCCAGCTCTGTCAGTGTCAGTACCAGCTTTTAAAAAGCCATGAGTCAAAATGTCAGCGCTGTATAATGTGCTGCAGCAAAAGCTTTAACTTTGGCTGTGTTTCACATCTAAATGTCCAAATTCAGACAGACACTGGATCATTGATGTGGAAAACTTTCTTAGTTTTTACTTGGCAAGAAGACAATGAGGCTTGTGAAGCATTTAGCTGCAACCCACTACCCTATCACCCAACTTTCTCTTTCTGCCTCCCCCAACACCTCCTCTGCTCTCCACGTCTCCTCTTCTCCATCATGATTACCTGTTACTTGTCATCACTTCGTGCATTAACTCCCTCGGCTGCTTCCCTGCGTCTTCTTCTCCATCTTTTATCATAAAAATCTGTCCTCCTCCTCCTCTTTTCTTTCACTGAAAATAACCTTTTCAGGGTGATGAATACTCTCTGACTACAGACCAATTACAGAATTTATTTTAAGCCTCTATATGTAATCCCTCACTTATTCTCTGATAATAATGTAACTCTCCATTACTATTCAAATGTGTCATTGGATTGGGACTTACATGGCTCTCCTTTTGTGAAATCAATTAACAAGTTAATGTTCCTAGGGTCTTGGTCTTGACTTGATCCCTGGATTATCTGTATCTTGCTCCTCTTTAAGTTTGATCTAAAAATTCGAAATGTTAAAATCTGAGGATCACATGACTTCTTGTATAAGAAATGGGTCACCGACAACCCGACATAAATATATCACCCAACTTTGCAGCTCCCTTTCAAATCAGTCTCTAAAGCGCAACAGTAAATATGTTCAGTAGAAAACATAATTGTGACTGGATAACATTGTGTTTTATGTATATGAGGTTATGGTGCTTATTAATTTATTTTCCAAGTCACAAAATATATTGACACTGAGCATAGCTAAATGTTCAGGGTTTTGTATTCATTCTACCAGTATAAGATACATAACCAGTCTGTGGTGTGACAGTTGTGTGTGTCATACTCCCAACATCAATCCCAATCAACTCCTGATGACTCTGCTGCCCTCAAAAAATGTAGCACAGGGAAATGCTTCTCATCATATTATATTATTATATATCTTATCATGTATTGCAGTCTGGGAGTTATGATCGTTAAGAAATGCATAAGCTTTTAGTTTAAATAGTTTGAAAGATAGAGGGACAGATTTAGTCCTGCAGTTTTTTGTATCGCACAGCTTTCGTTAAATGGGTCAAACAAATCAATTATTTTAGTTCTTAAGACTTTATGGAAGCAAATTTTTCTGACGATTAAATGCCAAAATCCTGTGAGACATTATAAAGATATATTTTCTTGAAATAATAACTAAGAATCTGAAAGTAATGAAAAACTTTCTACCTAAATCAATCCCTCAAATAAATGCTTTGTATTTTGAAATAATGAGAAACTTGTCCTTGCTTGAACTTCCCACAGCTGTGTGCCTACAAACATTTTCAACTTTTCAATTTAATAACTTGTCAGTAAAATACAGTTGAACAAATTAAATGTAACAGATAATGTTAGATATTGGCATCTGACTGGTTAGTCACCCACATGGTATCCTTGCTATCATGCTACATTCATGTGGATAATATTGTGTGTAACAGCAAAGCCACATTGTGTCATTTTAACCAGTAGACACCCTCATAAGTGATTCATGAAGCTTGCATCTCGCAACAACCACAAATTGGTTGCTAAACATCAGTGCTACAAAATCCTACCTGCCTACATCCCTTCTAAAGCCTAGCATTGCTAATATTGTATTCAATTATTAAACTATTGGATATTTATGTTTTCTGTACCATTCAGGAACTAAAAAGTAAATTATGATCATAATATTGACTTGATTGATGGTTAGAACAATACAAACATAACATTCACACACACATTCCCATACAATGCCTTGAATCCCACTTTTCTCCTACTACATGTACATCAGCTCCCTCTGTAGCCACTGAGCAGGTTGGTCTTTTAAACCTGCTGCATGAGAAGAAGTGTTATGAGAAACATTAATGACAAAATATGTCTGGCATGAAAAATAAATATACAAAGACACAAAAATAAGATGTTTACTCTTATTTTACCTCGATCAATGACCCCATGTCTCTATTTGGTTCTGCGTTTGTAAACCGTCCAACTTTCCATGAACCTTTTAATGAAATTGTGTGGGGTTTCATTTTGTTTGACTTTCCATTCTGCCAAGTCACGGTGGCAGCTTTGCATTCACAGAGGCATCTTTTGCTAAATCCACCTCAGTCTCCTCATCTTCCTCCGCTCTGACCACTAACCTTCCTAAAACATAGTGTCTTCTCGTTTAGAAAAAAACAGTCCGTGTCAGTGCCGGGGCAGGAAGGTGTCACCAACTCCCACAGCATTAAGACATGAATTCCACTCTTCCTCCATCAAAAAAATAAGAGTAACTGAGGAAGCAACGTGAGAAATCCATAAAGGATTGTGTGCATTTTCAGACAAGCCAGTCATTATTGATTTGATGTCATTATGAGGACACTGTCTTGAAGAGCTTGGTAACTAGATAAGTATTGATGATAAACGTCTAATCATTTGTGCAATAGCTGGACTTTTCAGTAATATTTCTCTCTTTCTCCTTCAGTCTCTGAAGTGGCACTTGTCAGGTGAAAATGTTGTCTTGTTATTAAATCTGCTGTGTGTTTGGTGTGATCTCTTTTATCATAATAAATCCTGATGGGAGAACAGAGAAACTTCTGCATAACTTCTACACAAACAAGCAATTAGAGACTCTGTCCTTTGTGTCGTCCATAAATAATTCAAAGCAGACACTTTGAGAGCCCCATGAATACTGAAAATAAAATACTTAGTGTAGCATTAATATAGACTTCTGACAAGTGTCTGTCTTCTACTGCAGACTTTCTGTTTGAAGGCCTTCTTCTATCAGCTGATTATTTTCATACTGTAGCTGAACAAGAACTAAAACATTCAGTTTCTGCTCCAGAATAAAGAAAAGCTAAAAAAAACCACTTGAGACATTTGAAACAGCGAAACGACTGAAAGCAGCTCAGCGGCATGTCTCGCATTTCTCTCCACGTGTCTAGACAGAGGCAGGGGCAAAATTCTGTAACATCATTGTTCTTTAATATTTCTGTTTTTGGCAGCCTTTTAGACCAATGGGAGCTTCAAATGGTTCCAGCTTGTGTGAGTGGTTTGCTGATGTGAGTTTGAAGCACATAGAAATAACGTTGGAGGCCAGAAAGGGCTGAATATCTGTGCAACGTTTTGACATGCATCAAGCTCAACTCTAATGTTTGTGTACTTTTCTATGTTTTTATGTTTTCTTGGAATCCTGCAACAAAACCATGTAAAAGTATAACTGGCAAGACAGCGATGTGAGAGAGCTTCTCAGTGTCCAGCACATGACTCACTGTGGAAAGAAACAGAAAGGCTAACTCCTCTACTGCTAATAAGAAAGGAGCCAATTACCCACATTGTAAATAGCAGTTTAAATCACAGGTTCAGGGCAAGTCATTATGACCACTGTAGTAGGCAGAGGAAGGTTGCAGCCACGGGGGAGGGCAAGAGGCTCAGTAATATGCGGTCTGACAAATGGAAAATAAACTGAGCCATGAGCCCACACTGAAATCTGTTGTAAGCACCATAAATCAGAGCTGACCTCAGCTACAGTTACATTTTTAGAGCCACATTTCAAGTGTAAAATTTGATTTTGGAACAGTCACAGCTACAACTACCACTGATCTGACCACACTGTGACATGGGCTAGGTTGAATAGTGTTTTGTTTGCTGTATATGTTCTGACTGTGCAGGTACATTAACAATTGAGAAGTGTTCTACCCCCACGCACTCGCCTACAATGTAAACCTCCACCCATTCACTTCTCTGAAGAAGATAACCGAGGTCATTAATCAAGCCCCATCTTATACTGAATCAGATGAGACTCTAGAGGAGAATGGGTGAGGGAGGGTCGTATGATTTAGTTGTTTAGTTGTCATAGATTAATTTGATCAATACACATATTTTATTTGATACATGCAGGTCCAGATTCAAAGGAAACTGAACAATAAGCTTCTCCAAGAAAAAGAGAATAAAGAATATCTGACTTGCACTGAAACACGACACAAATAACAACAGGGGCTGTAACATTAGATACCTTCCTTCATGGTCATATATGTAGATTGCTTTATTATTATTGTCACTGTTGTGTGTGTGGTCCCTACATGATATGTGATGATGGATCTCTGAAAGAGGTTCGCTAGGTCTGAGCTTTAAGAGGAGATGGAGCAGACACTGGTGTGTGTTGTCACCGCAGTCTCATCTGTACTCGGGTCTCTTCCTGAAAATAGAGCTGTCACCATGTTGGCAGATTCCTACGATCTGTGACATTTTATATAGGTTCTCTAAATTAGCTTGCACTGTGGAAATTACTTTTTAAGTGGATTTATGCTTTTGGTGCTGCAGATAACATTTAGCCTTTTTACTTTTCAAGAAAAGTCAGACGTGTAGACTTTTTAATACCCATAACCGCACAAATAATTGACATGACAATCTAGTATTTATCTGGATTTAAAAGTGGAGATGAGCTACAGAAAGTGATTTGGTGACATATTGAAATAATCCATATATATGTAAATTGCGGAAAAGTGTTTTATTATTGTCTTTTCTTTCTTGAAGGACCCAGTGCCCTCTGCTCTAATTGCTCCAATTTCACCCGTTCTGCCAGCCGTCATTGACGTTTTATCTGCTGAGTACGATGATGTTAATCGTTTTCTCATCTGTTGGTTCAGAGCATTCAACAATTGTTCGTTGTGACTGGTACTCATTCTAAAATAATGTGTATAATGATCCTGGAGGACGAGGAATCAGCGGGGCAGATGTTTGCTGACCTCTTCTTCACACTATACTGTAGACTGTGTGTGTGTGTGTGTGTGTGTGTGTGTGTGTGTGTGTGTGTGTGTGTGTGTGTGTGTGTGTGTGTGTGTGTGTGTGTGTGTTTGTGTGTTATTGGCTGCATGGCGTACCCACATAGCAGAGCTCATTGATTCTTGGGATATTCAGGGAAAGACGCCTTCCATGTGAGTGGTTCTTAAACAATGTGACTGGGAGGCTGCCAGTGTTATTGACAGCAGCAGTATCGATCACACTCATCTTGAAACATTCATCATCAGAGAGGTTTCCCTACCAAATGAAAAGAACCAAATCATGTCACTATAGCAGCAACAAGCCATGACTCACTGACCACACACAGACTCACACACATTAAGTGTCGTGTTCTCGTGCAGTGTGTCGTGACTCTGACTAAACACCAAGGTGAACTAGAGCTGATGAGGTCGTAGTAAGGTTGACCATTTACTTGTAGAGTTCCTCATTAACATGCTGGTGAAAAATGTAAATAAACAATACAGAATATACAGCGTCTGTAACATATTACATTATACATGGTTGTAAATATACTTTGCTGCTTTGCATTGCAGGTGGCAGGTACCAGAGTTGCTAGCGTGGCTGTTAGCTTTTTACTTAAACAGTTTTTGGGTTACTTATCAAACATCATTTTAACAAAATCTTTACGTATATATTATCTTTAACATGTCTTACAACAAATAAATAAACCTACAGCATTGCCTCTATGATGCTTCAGGTTGGATGCAATTAAAAACAAGATTCTGAGCATGTACACATGACGGTCTGTTTTTTACTGCAGAACCAGGAAGCCCTAAACATAAAGTCGCTAAAACTGGAAGTTGTGTCACTGCTTGACGAAAATGGACAAATAATGTGCATTTTAGCAAACAAGTCTTTTAAACTGTAAAGTCATTATTCGTAAACTAATTATTTACAGAAAAATGAATGCCTTAAGGGCAACACATTAAGTGAAAAACTCTTCGATTTCCTATCCTAATGAGTTCCCTCTGCTGATTGAAGTGTAGTTCAAGCAGCGCCTCTGTGGGCCGTGATGAGCAATGGGAAATTGACTTTACAAAATAGAGTTAGAGGTGGTTTAAGATTGGGCTGACATGGAAGCTGAACTGAACCCAGGCAAATTAATTAAACTGAATCACCTGAAAAATGTACTGTTTAGTGTGAGCTCTGAACTCTAACAACCTTACTGACGTGCCTCACATCCCCTGATTACCTCGACGCCAACTTCCCAAACATTCTCATTCTCTATTCTCAGCCATCGCTCCCTCTGACAGTTCCTTCACTTTCCAGTCAGTGATGGATTTGTCCATTCAAGGTAACCCCCCTCCCCCCTCTCCTCCACTGTGAGGGATCACCCATCATCAAGGCGTCTTGCTGTGTGTTTGTTTGTGTGTTCGTGTTTGTGTGTGTACATCGACAACGGCTCGCTGCAAATGAGCTTGGAGCGTGTTTCAGCAGAAGGATTTCGTTGAAACTGCGTGTTCATCGCCAAGGCTGCAGTATTTTCACACAGTAAGCACAGCTCGCTGAGTTCACGCTGGTCAGAGAAGACAGATGAAGGCACAGAGGGGCACGAAGCAGCAATACAGAGAGAATAGGGCAGTTTAAATATCAAGCACAGTGTGAGCACCATCAGTTAGGCGTTGATAGACAGAAAATATTGATTACGACTGAAAAAGAAATGTTACAGAGTTTTGAAATGTTCTCCGAAAGTCCAAAATTCTAATAAAAAGTGACAACCCTATGCATTTGTTCATCTCGTCTACAAAAATAGCTCAACTACATCTATTCTTACATTTCCTTATTGTTGCAACAAGCCTGGAATGTTAAAATCTGAGTCCACCACACCAAAAACATGTCTTTATATCTGTGAATTGACATGCAGCCACAGACTGGCAGATATCTTGCCATGCTTGAGTGGTTTCTCCACCTGCCTCAAAAGCAGCAGCATGATCACATCAGTGCTGAAGAAGACATCTGTTGTGTCTCCCAGTGATTAGAGACATGTTGAACTCAATTCTATTATGGAAATGTACAGTCTTGCACCTTACAAAGTTGTCTAACAAATTTTGTTTGTTCCAAAAGAACAACCGAAGATGCCGCTCCACAGTGAAAGGACAACAACACCTTCTGTATTTCAGGACACTCGCTGATTTCACCTCCACCACAAAGTCTGCGAATGAACTCAAACACTTGACTGTTTAAGTGTCTGATTCACCAACCAATCACAGACCATCTGGACTGCAGTACTCAACTCGCAGACCTCCATCACTGCAGCACCTCCCCCTACATAAGTTACACTGGTATCTCTCACGGAGAAATCATGTTTCAGGGAGAAGGTACCAGAGAACAGCTTGGAAAGAGGTGTTTACCATCTGCCCAGAACATTTTTTTAAAACAGAGGAGCTCGCTTTTGAGGCCTACAGCTGGTGAAAGATTTCCCATTTTTTTGTTCCTGATCACACAAATCAGTGAAAGACTTAAATAGATTAACAAGACATTTTTTCTCAGTTTGCACACTTTATTATTGAAATTGAAAGCCGAGCTGCCAACGGGTATCCTCAGGATTATACAGTTTGTGCACAGTGAAAGCCGGGTGTTGATTGTTTGTTAAAAATCTGCTTAGCACATCTACAAATCCCCCGAGGTGTAGATGATTTTGACACCTTTTAACATCATGTGGAGTTGCAAATTAAGAGGGGCCACTGGTTCCACAGGGGGTGGGGGGGCGACTGTATTCCCTAGAAAAGCGCTATATAAATACAAAGCCATTTACCAAAGCCATTACCCATGCAATTTTTTTTCTCTAAACAATATCTTTTTGTTGACATTTGTAGTTCTCAAAACAGGGCAGGACAGTGTAAAAGCATGTTTGATAGAAAATAGGCTCATATTGTCTGTTAAAAAACTAACAAGAAGTAAACAAAACAGAATATCCCAAATCTCAGGCAACCAACATGCAAAACTCAGGAACAGAAGCAGATGTAAAGAGAAATACTAGGAAACAAGCAGAAACTAAACAGGGAAGGTGAACAGAACAGGATCAAAGAGACAATCTGACAAGATGGACTAAGAGCAAAGGACTAAGTACACGAGGGAGGCAGGTATAACTAAACACAGGTGAACATATCAGGAGGGGGCAGACAATGGCTGTGTCTCAATTCAGGGCTGCGTCATTCAGAAGCTGCGTTTGAAGACCAGTCACAGAGATGCAACTAGACCTGTTGCATTTTGAAGGCTCCCTTAAATACGGCCAACTAATTTGTCCCTCCACCCCCCTAGAAACAAAGGAGCCCACTGGTGGATATTTCCAGTCTTCAACCTAGGATAGATTCCATTTAGATGAGAAACAATGTTATCAAGACATAATGGTGCCAGCTAGGGACCAGACATCTGATGTTTGAGTATCAGGCTTTAAATCAATAGAGCAGCTAACAGTACACGTTAGAAAACCATGTGTATTAAAACTTTTCTTATCATACCCAACTTCAGCTCTGTTGCTTGGCAACCGCAATGAGGGCGGGACAACCTGAAGATACCTATCAAGCAAATCTCTCTAGACCTCACTCTCATTTTGCTCAAAGTCTTGTTCAGAATGAGCTCAAGAGTGGGATTATTGGTGTCCATGTAAACATAGTCAGTGTTGTGATGGAAGATTGTGTAGATATATATTTTCCACACCTAATTTAATTTTTCAGCCATTAGAAAGTGTCATTATATCATAATTGTTGCTCAAAATGCTACAATACCCACAAACCTTGGCCACTGTAGCAAATAGAAAATACTACAAAATGGCTTTCCAAAACTTGCACTGAATGTAAAGGGGAATTGATTTCAGCTGCATTATTAAACTATATTATCAGTAGATGTTTAGCTTGTACCTGCTTTTAGCAGAGTTGTTGAATGCTTCTAACCAAACGTTTCAGTTAATCCCCCCTCTAGTTTCTTCACTCATAGGCTTCTACCCAGCATTTTTTATCATAGGAGCAGATACTTTCAACTGCAGTTTTTAATCTATTGTACTGATGAGTCCACCAGAAGAGTTTTATGCAGATCAAAGCCATAGAAGTTCTAAAACTGTGAACTGCTCTTTGTTATAGTGTCTGTCTGTCAGGAACAAAGATGAGAGGTGTTGTTTGGCTGTGTAAGTCTTGTCAGGAGGGGGTAGAGCTGGATAAATTGATCAGGAGACCAGTGGTCTGGGTGTCTGTTGTTTGTTCCTGAACCTTACTCTTTGTATGTTGTTTCAAAAAAAGGGGGCCTCAGAGGGCCGTGGAGCTATTGTTGGGAGACAGTGAGACAAATAGTGAAGCTGAAGAGGAGGGTGTTTCAGACTTTAATGTAGAGATAAATTCTGAGAATGAAATCTCCTTGTGATTTTTTCTCTGAGTCACACTCACCTTTAATTTCACAAACTACTTTCTTTTATCTTGGCGCACAGAAAAGTAAAGTAATACCTCACCCGAGCTGACACAGCCCGACTTTGTAACTTTGAGAATATCCAGTTAAGAAATTTATCACAAGAACCTGTTTAGGACAGGAAGTTAAAGTGGCTTCTCTGTCTGAGGGAGATTGATGCCATCTTCTGGAAAGGTTGACAGCTGAAGGGGATTTTCAGAAAAAGGCAAGGAGCTTACACTCTATCATCCCGGATGAAACCTGCTCATATTAAAATCAATGGGTTTATATTAATTAGAGCTGTTAAAAATAATGTGTTAACACGTTATGATTAAATTACCTGATTAATTCGTTTTTTTACGCATTTAACGCATGGGCAGAATGAGCTTCCAATATACCCACAATTCCGACCAATCTGCACTAGTCGCCGCTCTAACGTAGTCAGACGATAGCTGCTATCCAAACAAACAAACAACATGGATAAATCTGATAAACCTGAGGACCTTCTGGATGGGAAGTTCGTGTTAAAATAAAACAAAGATGGAACATTCAACAAAACCAAGGTGATATGCACACTCTGCGGGACGACGTTATCGTTTCACCGTAGCAATACCAGCCTAAAGTACCACCTCAACACGAAGCACGCGTTCGTCGTTGAGAGGCGTTAAAGTGGAATGCGGCAAAAACCACCCTTACTGAACAACGTAGGCCCATCAATAAGTCTGCCTTTGACAAGTTGACTAGCACAGTTGCCAAATGGATTGCAAAAAGCTGTAGACCGACCATATATTGTTGAGGACGAAGGGTTCACCGAATTTTTGCGAGTGGCAACTCAAGCATCAAAGAACCGAAAAGGCTCACAATAACGACAAAAATCAACAAGCTGTATGAAGCTGAAAAGAAAAAAAAGAAAAATTACTTGGCTGCTACGAATTATGTGGCGCTGACAGGGGATCAGTGGAAATCTGTGAGTAATGATAACCACCTTCCTGTGTGTGTGTGTGTGTGTGTGTGTGTGTGTGTGTGTGTGTGTGTGTGTGTGTATTTCTCCACTGAAGGTATATAACTGAAATTCTGGGTGGGGAGGCCTACGTATGTCTCCTGCTCTGTGGTACTGCCTGCACTCTGCCAACTGAGTCATGTAATGGAAGTCACTGAAGATGACCATGCATATGTGGTGAAATTTAAGACGGCATTCAAGACAGACCTAGCCTCCCGAAAATACCAACAATGAATGGCTCAAGATTGCATAAGCGCTGGATCCACGTTTTAAAGACCTGAACAGCCTACCCAAGAGTGACAGACCAAATGTGTGGACCAAATTTGAAAGATTGCTGCAGGAACAGTCACCCAGGGCCAGGAGGGCTCCACAAGCTGCTGAAGATGGGCCACGCAAGATGAAAATAAGCCTTCTGGTAATGGGCTCAGATTATGAATCAGATGAAGAGATGCAGCAGCCTCACAGAGCCCTACACCGGTACAGAGCAGAGCCTAGCATTTGTATGGAGGACTGCCCCTGGGAGTGAGGGTCATCTCATTCAGGAGCCCATGAGCAGTTGGCCTCACTAGCTCGCAAATATCTAGCCACTCCTGCATCAACGGTTCTGTGTGAATGACTGTTCTCAGTCGCATGACACATTGTGCAAAGAAGCGGTCAGCTTTACTGTCAGACAATGTGAACAAGTTAGTTTGCCTCACTAACTGCCTAAAGGAAGACTAGCTAAGAGGGCCTTTAGAGGCATTAGATTGTGTCATGGGATGGTTAATGGTTGTTTGACAAAAAAGAGAAAAATGTTCAACCATTCTATAAAAACAATGGCTAAGAAGCCAAATAATTTCTGTTTGATTTAAAAAGAAAAATGTTTTATTCAACCATATGACTAAAAACAGAAAACATGTTAAATGTGTATATCCGTCTTTTGTCATAAAACGTTTTGTTCTCACAGAAATATACCGAGAAAATCTGTAATATGTGATTAATCATGATTAATCCACAGGACCAATCATTTCACAGCCCTAATATTAATGCTTCCATTTGATGCCAATTATTTGTGTACAAGCACTTGGTGAAAGTGAAGTAAGGCAGTTGCAGGCATAGGCTTTTTTAATCAAAAACTTGCCAACATTTTCACAGAGGGGCTTATTATACTGTATGTCCATTCTATTAGTATTATTATTGTTGTTGTTGCTCTTAGTTTTGTAAATATTATTAGTATTACTGTAAAGCTGATTCCAGAGATGCATTGAACCCCTGGTAATCTGCGTAGGGGCTTGCACATGTCCGACTGAGGACTGACAGCTTCCAGACTTTCCCCAGACTTTCTCCTGCCAGCCCCCGAGAAAAACTCTGGATGATGTCCAAATCAGTCGACGTGAGAACACAGCAGGAGATTCACCGCAGGATTCACCACAAGCAAGAGGGTGTTGATTCTAATATACGACAGGGGGAAACAAATCTCTTGCTCTGTTCTCAATGTGTTAAAAGGCAAACTCTGGAGAAACTCCAGACCCAATTATGGAGTTCATGTCTGGAAAACAGCTTATGTGACTAGTTTATATAAGATATAATAAAAGGGGGACCAATCAGATTTTAGCTGGGGCCAGTGCCACCCTGGATCCGCCACTGGTGGAAGGTTATTTATTTACTTTCAACCCTATACAGCCAACCTACACAAAATTTATACAAATGTTCATCATATTTGTAATTGTCACTTCTTCTTGTCTTTCATAACAAAGAAAGCGCACAAGTCTTCCATTCTCACCAATTCTTACTTACTTACCAGTTTGCTCCTGTGTGATACATGTGCATTACTCTAACATGTTAGCACTCATTAACCAGGGCCAAAGCTTGTAGGTATATGCAGGAAGTGTCTGTAAAGTTCGTGGGGATTTTTTATCTTGTTGTTGTGGTGCCCAATATTTGTCCCAGTATGACCAGTAGTGGACAAATTGTGCATTCCGATTCATTTAGTCCGACACAGTGAATGATTGACTATGATCCGGAAGGTGATTACGGTCAGTGTTGCTTTCTTCCTGATTTGGAGATGTGCATAAAATAAAGAGCCAATAAACCACCATGATAAACACTCTCAGTTTCCTATCCAAACTCTACAGAATGAATCTTGGAGAGTCAGAGAGACTCGTCCTAGTAATTATCTTCAAGTCTGCAAACTCAGCAGCTATAAATGTCCACAGAGTATGCGGCTCTCATAGTGCAAGAGTACATTATAGTCGCCTGTCTATAAATTATGTAACTGAATATCTTTACTTTGCACACCATGCTGAATAACTACAATAGCTTTGAACACGCAAGTGATTAACAGTTATTACTTGCAATGTGGTGTTCTCCATATGCCCCCTGTTCACAGCTGCTTCCATATGCACATGCACCATCACTGCTGTGTGACACAAGTTCAATACCAGTGCCATGATGATGTCATACACACATCTCTGTACCTACTCTTTCTAAACAAGTGGAACCACTTTGTTTCCTGTGAATGTGGCACGTTGCATTTGTTCGTTATGGTTGCAAATATTCCTGCAATGGTTTTTGTCATGCTTTCCTCCTCCTGCTTTCAAACCATCTGGAGCCATCAGAGACCCTGAGACACCACATTTAGTCGCTCCAGTTCACATTTCCACCACAACTCAGCCAAGCACAATTGCACTGTTTTGCAGACGGTGCTTTTAACTTCAGTGATTAATTTCTCAGCCCATATGGCTCTGAATTCAGTTTAAGTTTTTTTTCTTTGATTATTGTAGGATATTTGGAAAAACTCTTTGAATGTCTTCATTTTGCGATATTTCCCTCAATGTCCACTTTAAAATCAGCTTACACAAATCTGCCTCATCTCTCTTCAACTGTCCTCACCTCCAACAAAGAAACATGGTCTACCTGTCCCATAAAGGACGTCCCCTCCTTTGTTAGCTGCATAGACCTTGAAGGCCAAACTGAACTGAGACGTTTCGTCCTACAGAGACTTTGATATCCCCCCCGAGCTTGTCCCACCTTTATTGCTGTTTCCTAGCAACAGAGCTGAAGTTGGACGGGACGAAAACGTTTTAACGACCCTTGGTTTTAGCTCTTAGCGCTTTGGCTGAGTTGAAGTGTTATACTCAGGCATCGGATGTCTTATTGCTTGTTGGCGCCATTACCACTGAAAACCTAGAGGATGCAGCCACTGAATTGAGTCAAAGCTCATGTTATATCATGAACTTCTGTAAGTAGAATAACAGCTCATCCACCCTGTTCGGAAGGTTTGAGAAGTTAAGATTGACAGGATTAGCGATTTAACTAAATTGGAATGTTGTTTTGTGTAAATATACAATTTATATATGAAAGCTTTAAATACCCAGGAGCAGACTGGTGGGTGAGTGGCACCTTTTAATCCCTTTATTATTCACTCTTGTTTATGCTTTTGGAGTCTGGTTCAGATATTTGTAATTTGTTAATTGTTTTTCTTATTTTTCCTGGAATTGTGCAGCACTGACATTTAATAAACTGTTACCTGCAGCTGTTAATGGAGTCCAGAGTCAGCGATGTCCCCTGAACATAACATGCTGTGAGTGATCATCCATTTTGTCTTTAGTCTATTGTTCAATGTTTTTTCCCCTTGTTGTCTCTGCTTCCCAGTTCGGACAGGATGGGTTCACTTATGATCTGACAGCAGACAAACTAGAAGGGATGATCTACTCTTAATGGATCTTACTGATTCCGTCTAATACAAATAAAAAAGGGCTTGAAAGAGCTCCTGCTTAAAAAGCTGAGTGAAAGTTGTGTGATGAGTCAGCTCCTATTAGAGTGGGGTTGAGCTGCAGGAGCTGGCTGGTATTCCCAACACCTCCCAGTCCAAGTTGGCATCACTGCACAAGAGCTGAAGTTAACTGTGCATGGAGGAGGTGGAGGTGAGAAGGTGGGTGTTGGAGGAGGAAGCCTTTCCTTTAATGTCAAAGGTTCTGTAGCCAGTAGAGTATTTGGTCGTGCTCCAGAGGGCAACCTGATAACCTTGTTTTCTTCCTACAGAGTTTACTCAGATTCCTGTAACAGTCAGCATATTCTGCAAAATGTTGACTCTTCAAACTGCTCAGCTCTGATGCACAAACAAAGTTGCTGATCCTGATGCGCAAGATGAAGAACATAATTTTCATGATTATATGAGAGATGTTTGGAAATGTTTCAAATCACTGGACAAAATCCTGTTATGCAACCAATCAGAGGGGACACTGTGCCAATCATACAGACTGGATAAACCTATCAAACTATTAACTATACTGCATGTTTTTCTTTTTAGCATTTATTTACCTTCTTTTTCTTGTAGAAAATAAAAAAATCAATATGCGTGTAATTTTTTAACCACAATATGTTCCACAAATAATTAATAATAAAAACTCAAGGAGAGCTAAGATGCTGCAACCTCAACATTTCATGCCACAGCACTCAGCTTCTCATACATACTTGTACAGGGCCTACAAAGTCTGTCACTTCACATTTGGCCGAGTTGACTAACAGTTTTGCAGATTTAGATATTCAAGGCATCTGTGCGTATGTGTGACTCATGGTCTTGGGACGCTCTGCAGAAAACCTGCAGCTATTTTAGGCTGCAGAACCAAACCGACAAACTGCCTGTGCATGCACGAAAATTGACCATTGTTCAATTTGCATCTCACCAGCCAAGTTTATGTCTTTAAAAGGCATTAAAAGTCCATATATACGTTATCAGGGTCGTTGTGGTCCTCACAACGTCTTAAGATGTCTTAGGTTAAACTTTGCAAATAAATGCCTTAAAAAGAATCACATTCAAAAGCTTAACTTGTTTAGCCTAGTCATAGCAAAAGGTTGCAGCAAAAGGTTCTCAACTCTGCCAGAAACAATCATGAATACTTATGTCTGTAAATACACACTTAAACATATTTCCCATAATATAACACTTATTCTTGCCGGAAGTGCCTTTTGAATACTTAAAGCTTTACGTACTAATATCTATGTTCTGCGTTGATAGTCTGTCTCTGGTTAAATTACACATTCAACTTTTTAGCTAGCCTACGAGCTAGTTACTGAAGATGGGGAAATTCTTTATTGATAAGAGGCTTGAGAATGACGAGTAAAACCAGTTCCTGGAAGGTCGAACTTTTCCTTTCAACAGAGACATAGCTTATATGAACTGAACTGTTTCGCTTGTTGCTGCCTGCAGAGGTTAAACTGGGTTAAACATGAAATGAGTTTAAGAAGTTGATTTAGCTAAGTTTGAAGGAGCTACATCCTCTCATTGTACTATACAAAGAAACATCGGCTCTCCAGTCTATTGCAGTCCTAATGGCTTTTTAATGACAATCTGTGTAAACGCAGGGAACGTATCTGAGAAACGGTGTTATTATCGTGACTGATGTTTGTGTATGTTCGAGAAATCGTCAGTACTTAAAAGTCCAAACCGGAAAAACAAACCATAAGTTTTGCTCAGGTCTCGGTTCACCAAGTCATTACATGTGAGAGTACTCTCCACTCCAGCACAACAGCAGCTTTACAGCATGAGCACACAGCAGAGCAACAGAGTCAACAACAGGGAGGCAGATGTGGCAGCGCACCCCTCGTCTGTTTGACAAAAACAGCATCCGCGTAAACAGTAACAAAACCGCATCACAGACGAGTGGAAGTCACTCAGCAGGGAACCTTAATGACTAAATAAACAATAGAGCTGGCAGGAGAAAACAAACAAAACAATACAACCACTGGGGCGACATGTTGAGGGGGGGGGGGGTTGTTTATGTCACATGTCTCCTCTATGTTGTGTGTTTTTGATTGTGTATGCATGGTTGTCGTCTTGTGAAAGATAGCCAGAGACAACCAATAGTTTCTTGTTTTGTTATGTGTCACGACCTAGTAACCTTGTAGCTCCAGGGGGTTATATTGTCATCACTATCTGTTTGTTGGTTGGTTTGTATGTTTGTTTTATTTCCATGCAATATTATTCAAAAAGCACTGGATGTTTACTACGAAACCGGGTGGAAAGATGTGATGGGGGGTTAGGGACGAACCCATTCAATTGTGCTGCGAGATTTGGGTTTTTCAACATTTTCACGATTTTCCCAGGGAATAATTCACTGATCTGAAAAGATTGGTATATTTAGGGAGCTGTTATCTATGAGTGTGTGAAATTTGGTGCAGTTTGACAGAATTCAAAGGGACTGGTGGGCCTTGATGGAGGAGTGCACTCTACTGACTGCCATTCTACCTATTACTGTAACCATGACAACAATCCTCCTGCATCTTAAGGATCTTTGCCTGAACCATACTAAACCATGGCTGTCCATAAGACTACCTGTGTGTTTATCATTGTAACCATGTTGAAAAATGTCCAGTATGACACTCATCATTGGGGCACTCTATGTCAGAGGGTTCAAGTTGTAATAGAAACAATAAGGATTTTGTGGATGGAGGAATTGTTTGTATGCCCATATGTCATTACATGTGATGAACAATGACATTTGATTAAACACAGAGCCGATTTACCTACGAGCCTCAGCAATGTTTGCAATATAGGATACAAACAGTATTAAAGTATTAAAGGTGGGAGAGAAAGTGGGGGGTGTCTGGCTGGCAGTAACTGCAAACCTGATGCTTATAGAGCGTAAGAGCCTTTGAACACCAGCTCATTATTGTGCTTATTTATTTGTGCTAATTATTTTCAGATATTTTCGCTTTGCAGGCTGTAAATATAAATTTCTGTGACCTTCAAAGCACCTCATTACGGAGCAGGTTATTTTTCAGTTGCGTATTTGTGATTGTGAGCAGTCAAACTGTAAGGTTTTTTTGTTCTGCAGAGGGGCTGAAGATAAGGCAGGTATGTGTTATACAGTGAGAACAGAATGAGCAGGAGCTATACAAGTGGAGCTGTCAATCAGGTTTATGATATAATCTTTGGAAATCTTCTATATATCTTTATTTTCTGTTTGTTTCTGTTTTCAACTACTCTTATTCTCTCTGACCTCCCTCAGCCAGTACAATCTGTCAGGGTTTTTTTTTCTGCCTCCCACTCTCTCTCCCTCTGTCTCTCTTTGTCTCACCCACTCACTCGCTCACAGGTTGATTCAGGATAAGTGTTATTATACAATCACTATACCAGACAGATGAAGGGCTCTGAAGATATCAGAGGCAATCGTTAAAAGCTTCAGAGCAATGTTTTGTAACCAGATAAAACATCATACTGTAAATGACCCCGGTTCCCAAGGAGATTCAATTGTTCATACACGTGGAAAAAGTTCTGTGCTGTATTCGATTATAAAGCAGTTTTCCTTAATATCCTCAATAATCTTGAAGAATGTTGATCATCTAGTCTAGTGGAAGTTTAATGCAACAATCCTGAAACAAGTAGTTATTTTACAAGGCTTATGGGCTCTTGTGAGGTATCTAATGTTTCTGCCTTGTCCTTGTCACAAAGAGACAAACTGAGGAGGAGGAGAGGATTTCAGCTTTACACTTTTTCATGCTCACAATAGGTCTCCCAAACACGATGAATATATGTAACTTCTCACAAAAACATTTGCAAAGCTAAATTTAGAAAATGTTAAATTACTTTTTGGATTATTTCAATGTTTACTTGCAGTCAGTTTTTTCTCTTTCTCACACAATTCTGCGTTTCTTGGCATGTTACTGTGACATCTCTATGGGTGGACTGGTATGAATCAATTGGCATCAATGCGCATTGTCACACGCCACCACCCATGTTCATAGGCACACACCCATGAGAACAAACAGAGCAGAGCAGAGACTCTCGAGTGAAAAACAAAACTAGCACAATTAGGGATCGTAAACTCCACGGGGTACCTTTAACCTGGGGGAAATGTGTACTTGCAACTATTAATTATTATTATTAAATTTAAAAACAAAAGTCTAAGGTAAAAAAGTCAAATATCAAAAACTAAATCCTCTGGAACTACTTATTTTAGATCCATGTTTCTTGTCACAGGTTAACATACTATATAAATATGAGATTTACCACTACATATATATCTACAGGTTGTGCATTAATATGCTATGTGACTGGGCCTGACATACAGGGCTGATGTCACACTTTCACATGTTCAATTGTCAGCTCTAAGATTATAGCAGTCTTCAGCAGTCATGTGTTATGAATGAACAGAGAATCTTCTCCATCGAAGTGTTAGGAATGCAGTCTGGTGTGTGGATCCAATAGCACGACTCGGAGACACAAGAAGGTGCAGTTAACCAACTTTACTGTTGAATGGCGGTACACGTTAAGGCAGTCCAAACACGGGTACGAGAATCCAACAGGAGGCAGGCAGCGGCAGAGTTTGTAATCCGTTAATCCAGCAGGGAGCAGACACCGGCAGAGGTCATAATAGTTTCGGTCAAAGGTCGGTACACGGGCAGGCAGTCGATCACAAAGCAGAGTATCCGGCAGGGAAAAGGCAGAGACGTATCTCGTTAAGCAGGCAGTGATCGGTAACAGGAAAGCTATCAGAAGTAAATGCTAGAACGCTAAGAACATGGAGAAACAAAGACGAACTGGCAACGCAACACATGAACACACAGACTAAATACACTGTGTGATGAGGACCAGGTGCAAATAATCAGGGAGGAGCTGACAATCACCCAGGTGGAACACACACACGAGGGAGGGAGTGAGGAGTCTGAAACGAGAGGAGAGATGAGTAAACAATAACAACACATAACAGAAGAATAAGTTATAAATATCCATCCAACTTAACTTAATAATCAGGGCTGGACCTAACACGAAGGGCCTTAGTAATTCACATCAGTGAACCAGCATGTGCAACAACACAGAGCTGAAGCAAGTTTTACCAAAAATGAACTGCAGGCCTGGAGCTATCATTAACGTTATTTATTGTACTGTACCTGTGATTCTTCTGCCGTGACACATCTTAATGGGAAAAGGCACTTGCCAAATTACAGGGGATTATTTGCCTCTATTTTGTTTAGGCTACAGCAAATCTCTGCAGACATACACCTGAAAAACCTACTGACACTCACCAACAGCTGGCGCTTGGAACGGATACATTTTGCATTCACTCAATTGACTCTGCAGTAGACAGGTTTTAATCGTCTCTGGCTCTGATCCACAGTGATGGGGATGGGACCCCTGGGAGAACGCGCTACTTTGGCAAGACAGTGAGGTGAGAGACCGTCTCAGTTTTTGTCGGGGACGTTGAATATGAATCACCTTGAAGAAAAACACAAAGGAAAATTCTCTTCTGTACTGGCGGCCAAGTCAATCCTCTTTTTTTTTATTTTGGTGTTAAAGAGTGAGATTATTTTTCTACTGCAATGCAACATCTCATAAAATAAACAATAATGTTAGTTTGTCTGGTTATAAAGATTTATAGTCATAGTAGGAACTGCATTTACTGACAGGAAAAAACAAAGCAGGGCTCTTGTCTTGCACAGCTGCTTCCATGCTCTCAACCACCCTCAAGCATTTATTTATAAGGCATTAAGATTTAATTCCTCGGGGGAATTGAACCCATGTCCTTTCCAGTCACTAGACTGGAAGTCTAGATTCCAACCCGCACCAACTCATAGCTCCAGGGAGAGAGCGTAAAGTTCTCTTCAAGGGCAGGGACCTCCAGCTTCTCTCACTCTCATGTCGATCCTTTTTTTTTAATCCTCTCCTCCACTATTCATCTCCTGCACTGTCTTTACTCCTCCTGCCTTTTCTCTCTCCACTTCTTCTGCCTCTTCCATACTGATGAGCCTCCTCTCATCAAATGGCTGCTTCTACTGCAAAACAACCATGTCAAGTGAATTTGCAAGATCTCAACCCTGAGTGCCTCAGGGTGAATTTACAGAGCTCGATTTGATTAAACAGTTTAATGGTCAAAGGGGGAAATGATAAAGAAAAATTATTATTAAAAGATAGTCTCGAGTTTTCTTGGGTTTGCCTGCTACACGAGTAGTTCCTGAGGTTTTTAACACAGTTTTATATTAAAGATTTGATGCTAGAGTGCCATTGGACACTAGACCCTTCACACCTTTTCCTGTGATTAGTTCACGTATTATTCATATTTTGCTAACCTTTATTCAGTCAATGTGATGTGAATTTTGGTGAGTGATACTGCGGCTTAAAGTTGTTCATACTAATGTAGATTTGTTTCAACGTTTTGCTTCCTACATAATCAGATTAGACCAATCACAATACGTTTTGTCAACAATGTCACATTTTGAGGGAGCAGCGGAGAACGACAACCTTCTAGTCTGATATAAAGTATATTTGTCGATTTATTTAACCTATTTGTCTTTAGTAATTTCTGTCAGTTAATTTTTTCTTTAATAGACTATAAAGTGGCCAACTGGAATCTATGTCAAGCTCAGGCGAAAGTTCCTGTCAAAGAAAATCTAAGGACCAAACGTGCACAACTGCAACAAACAAAGGGGACCTTTCTAGAAAAATCTATGATCTTGGAGCCAGCTGTTGCCGCAGTACTTCATATTGTGAACCTCAATGTGAATAGTTGGGTGAACTTCTTTGAATTATTCATTATATCATGCTGTTTATTTCCATTGTGTTTGATGTGCATTATTCAAGGGTAAATTATCTGTATTTATATTGCTATTTTTGATCTTGATGAACACTCAAAGCACTTCAGAGTCCAGTTTTGCCATTAACCAATTCATACATATTCATACAGTGCATCTATCTGCAGTACTTTCTCTATCATACATCACACACTGCTGGCACAGCTGTCAGGGGCAAGTTTGGGTTCAGTTTCTTCCAACATATTAGCATAGGGCATGGGGGAGACTGCACACTTTGTTTGTGAATGACCCGAGTCCCACCCTCCCCTATACAATACAATACTGTATGAGTTTACAATATCACAAGCAAACACTTTGCCAGTTGTCAGCTGGAGAGGAGAGAAATGGGCTTGAGAGTAGATGTGGATGGAAATTGGGAAGAAAAGAGAGAGAGTACGGGATCAGTTGTGGAATCATTAATGATGAGCTGCTTAATGGCGTGGGCTTGAGAGTAGATGTTGATGGAAATGGGGAAGAAAAGAGAGAGAGTACGGGATCAGTTGTGGAATCATTAATGATGAGCTGCTTAATGGCGTTTGTTTTCCAGGCAATATACGATGTTCAGAAATCTCCCTTTTCATTCTGTTTTATTCGTCTCTTTCAAGAACTGATCTGGATTTTAGAATAAAGAGTAAGTTCCACTTTATTTTGTATTTCTGCAATCTCACACACTCTAAGATGAAGATGTCAGCAGTCAATACCTGCCTGACTGTTAATTGGACATGTGTTATAGAAACTCGGTGTAAATGAGGATTCCTTCAGAATTCAACCATTACATGTATCTGCCCGTCCACCCCCATCAGCAGCGCATAAACACAACACTGTACTATATGTCCTGATGCCAGAGTTTAGACAGGAATAATATATTACCAAGGAAAACACTCCACACATGAAACATAACACACACACACTCACACACTCACACAGACACATCTTTTTTTTTCATGATTAAACTTCTATGTGTGTTGAAGAAGACGAATGATGTGTCCTGACGATGCAGCAAAAATGTATTGAATATTTTGTGTGAGCATGAATGTGCGTGTGTGTGTGTGTGTGTGTGTGTCTGTGTGTTTGTGTGTGTGTGCACTCACCTGTTAAGGATTGTGCCTTTAAAGCTTTCGACGTTCAGAGGAGATAAATAATCCAGAAGAATGACACTGAACTGCCAGTGGATGCTCTGACACCATCATGAAATATTATACATTTAAAATGTCTCTTCTAATAGTTAGGGAGCAGATGCAAAGCAGATGTGCTTCTCTTACAGTCACCCTCATCCTGTTTAAAAGTGACAACTCAGGGGAAACAGCAATTGAGAAATATATTACATGTGTAGTATTATTTTTTTATAACTTTTTTATTTGACGTGATGTGATTTTCTCAGTATTTAATATTTAACTTTTAGTTTTATAAGTGACAAAGTGATTCAAATCCCTTGAAACATGTGCAAATGTTTTACCAGCTGATCTCCACCAAGCTCTTTATAATAATCCTCGTCCTTCTACATTGACATGTTGTGCATTTAAAAGGGGCTTAACCAGCACAGCCAAAACATTTTTAGGAGCAGGCTAACTTTCCTGAGAAATTATAAACCTCACTTGCATTTTCTGTTTGAGTTATTTCAAATGGATTTTGGTTCCTTAGCAACAAGTAGTACTACAAAACATTGATGCCAACGAGGTATATTTCGGACTGTCAGAGGTAATGAAAATGTGTATCATACGACACACTGTTCCTTCTGTTGTTGAGTTCCTACTTTTCGGTGAACAATTGCCACTGCAGTAATATTGATGGAATTTGATCACACCAGGAGACATTGGCCAGTGGAAGCCTTGTGGGCCTTAGATATCACCTCTAGGGCTTGTGCAGAACATTTCTTACACACATGGAATGGATTGGTCTTGGCCAGCTTTCTTTCTGAAACTGCAGTAATTGATCCTCGGCTGGTAGAGGGCTGCTGTGGGACTCAGTCTGCAGAACCCTGAACTGGAGAATCATTTGTCATTGCAGATGTCATGGACATGCTGTTATTTGAGCGACAGAGCTCTGATCCCCCTGTTAATCAAAGTTGAGTAATATTGGATGTATCACATCACGTCCAAATCACATCAAAATCACTGGATTTTCTTTGCCCTCTAACTATACACATGTCTATGTGAAGCTGATACGATGATGGCGACCGAATGGTTCATAAGATTTTCTGAATAAGTCGATAGATATTAGGGATTCATTTATAATACATGCATCATACATTTAGGTTGAAGATATAAAAATCTCATTATTGTTACTGATGCAAATAAATTTATTTTGTCATCTTGACACGAAACTTATTGAATTTGATCCATTTGGAGCAGACAGGTAATATTTGTTACTAATGCTTCCACAGCTTTTTGTTGTTAACTTTTGGACTATCGCTTTCTGATCTTCTCCTCCGGTTTTTCATTTATTTTAGAATCAAACCTCCAGGATGCTCTTTTTCTCAGCTGAATGATAAAGATCAAGTGCAGCAAGTAAGGCAGGACATCGCCGACGGTCTTGAGAACATCAAAAAGACCCTACTGCCTGGGAAGCTCAAGCTTTGGTGCCTACAGTTTGGACTTCTCCCCCGGGTAATGTGGCCACTCACCATCTACGAGGTCCCAATAACAACAGTGGAGATGATGGAATGAACCATTACCTCATATGTGAAGAAATGGCTGGGTGTCCCACGATGTCTGAGTAACATCGGCCTCTATGGCAAAGGGGTCCTTGAACTACCTCTTACAAGTCTGACGGAGGAGTACAAGTGCTCTAAAGTAAGACTTCAGATGACATTGAAGGACTCCAAAGACCAGACCATTAGCAAGGCTGCTCCTCCCCTACAAACTGGACGGAAATGGACATCATCCAAGGCTGTGCAGCAAGCAACATCAGGCCTGAGACACCAAGACATTGTGGGGACTATCCAGCGTGGAAGAGGAGGCTTTGGCCTAGCAGCAAGCAAACCAACGTTCCATAAGGCAACAACATCTGAACGCAGGAAGCTGGTGGTCGAGGAGGTGCGCAGACAGGAGGAGAGTGCAAGAAGTGCAAAGGCTGTCTCTCTTGTTAAACAAGGGCAATGGACGCGGTGGGAAGGCCTGGAGAGGAGAAAGATCAACTGGAGTGAGCTTTGGCAAATGGAGGCAAGCAACATCAGCTTCATCATAAGAGCTGTTTATGATGTGCTTCCATCACCAAAAAACCTACATCAATGGTATGGCGAGGACCCGACCTGCCCCCTCTGCCCAGGTCCAGCGACTCTCAGGCATATAATGACAGGTTGCAAGACCAGCCTCTCACAAGGCCGCTACACCTTGAGGCACAATCAGGTCCTCAAGAGCCTGGCTGCAGCACTTGAGACCAAGAGGAGTGCAACCAATGCATTACCTCCAAAAACAAGCAATCCTGTCAAAACAACAACATTCATTCTGGAGGGACAGAAAAGGCCCAAGCATCCTCCTACGAAGCCAGAAACTGGACACCTAGCCATGGCCAGGGACTGGAAGATGCTTGTCGATATTGGCCAGCAACTCATTTTTCCACCCGAGATTGCTTCTACCAACCTTAGGCCCGACATGGTACTCTGGTCTCCTTCACGAAAGGCTGTGTACATTATAGAGCTCACAGTCCCGTGGGAAAACTCTGTTGAAGAGGCCTACGAACATAAGAAACTGCGTTACACAGCGTTGGCAGCAGACGCAACTCAGCGTGGCTGGAATGCAAAAGTCTGGCCAGTTGAAGTGGGATGCAGAGGATTCGTGGCTTCTTCCACCATCAGGTTGCTGAAAGAAACTGGAATCCATGGACAGGCTCTGCGACAGACCGTCAGAGCAGTTTCTCAAGCAGCTGAAAGAGGCAGCCAGTGGATCTGGATCAAACGAAAGGACCCTGGCTGGGCTATAACTTCATGACCCCCCCATCCCCACCTGAGAACTCAATTCAGATCCCTCCAACTTGAGGAGGGAATATGAGGTATGTGGTCAGCTGTAGGGCTGGCTCAGGGAAGAGGACCCCCCTGCCTTGCATAGTCCCATGGGAAATCTTAATTGGGCATGGGACACAAGCTAAGGCTTGATCACCCTTTAGCTGGTCACCTTTGATGAGAGTGTTTAGTGATTTAAGGCCGAAACACCCACTGATTCGAAGGCACACTACTGAGGATGTGTCCCAAAATTGAGATCTTATCCCAGTTTAAGAAATACAACTCCCATGCCACTCTGTCAACATCATGGCAAATCATGTGAGAGCATACCATCTATTGGCACAATGGACAGTTTTAACATCTCGTCCCGTGTTTTATGATTCTGATTCTGCTGATAGATGATGCAATCGCCTGCAAATGTAATTTTCCTGGTTATCTTTAATCACACCTATAGGACTGCCAACAAGTCTCTCCCCTGCAGCGAAAACACATAATTTACTGCTTTGCTAAATGTCTGGGCCTCAGATCTCTGTAACATCCTGTAGATAGCTTGTGCACTGTTTATAATTTGCTTTCCCACACCTTCTTTTATACAGGAAGAACACTTTAACACAGCCCTCAGTACACAGCGTCCTTTTATGTGAAGTTAATTCCTCCTTTTAAAAGTCTTTCAAGATAATTTCATCCTGCACTTCCCTCATGACACTTTACACACAAGGTCCACAGACTGTTGCAGATAACTAGCACATGGCCTCACTACTGTAGAACAAATCTCTCTGGCAACACAGTCTCCGTACAACCCGACCAGTTCAATGTCTGTTCCCTACCTTAACATATCCTGAGCGAACAAACACAATGGTGGGAACTTTTTGAAGGAACTTAATGAGTCCTCCTGGCTTATGACTGAAGCTTCATATTTACTATACACTAGAGAAAGACTTGGCCTATAGGAAACTCCAGAGTCAAGAACCCATCTAATTCATAATACATTTCTGTAGAAATTTGTTGCCACTGGAGTCATTGCTCATAGACAACCTAGATTATTTTAGCCTACTCATTGGAATATAGTGTGCCTGTGTGTTTCCAATGTCTGTGTCTGTGTGGCGGGGAGGTTAAATAGGTGTGTCTTAGCCCCGCCTCCCAGCCCTCAGTCTAAAGGCCTTTTTTTTTTTCAGGTAGCTGCACTTCAACCTAAACTTAGGGGTGAAGTTACATTATTATTTAACTGCTCCCTTAACAACTGTTTATCATTACATTTTCATTTTTATTCTGTTAAGATCCCTCCCCCCTCACTTGCCTCGTTGCTGTTAAAATAACAGCGTTTATTTGAAATCCAAAATTTGGATGTATGGATTCATACATCCAAATCCATATAGACTGAAAATTTGTAGATAAAGTGAAAGAGGTTGTTGCTCAAATTGTAAAATGTAATTACTTGTCGTTAAGTGGAGATGGTGCAGGTAAATCAAATGAATGGAAAAAATAATTATTATTTAGTGTAACCTGTGACCTTTTGGAAAATGACAGCCAGCACTTACTGTAGCTTTTAGTCTCAAATAATCACCTTCTGCTGCTGTAGTGCATATTTCACACTGTGTGGTGAACCTCAAGGAGCAGCTCCACTCAGATTCACCTTAACCCACTAGTCCACAGTAATGGGCTCCTCGATACAGAAAACACTCTGTCTCTACGGTGTTTTAAGTAAAACTTCTACCTCCTAATCTATGGAAAATGGCCACAAATACATTTCAAAGTAACTTCATCAGAGTATTTCTGCCAGTCTTGATGTATGTCAGTTTCCCTTTAACCCATCACAGACTACAAATTAACCTTTTCACTCAACCTTTTCCTCTACATCCCTCTCAGCTTCCTCCTCCTCCTCTTCTTCTTCTGTTTGCCGACGCATTCAAACCAAGAGAAACTGCCAGAATCGCTTCAGTGTTTTAGAACACTGTTTTACAACACAGAGAAAAAAACGGCTTTAAACCATTTCTCTTTTTAGTTTCATCTCATTTTATAAAGCTCTTTCAGTAGCACTGATACAATTGTGTCATGGGGGAAATGGAGACTTGCGATGAAGAACACATGAGGGACTGCTCTTGCTTTTCTCACACCAAGTATTTGCTCTGATGGATAATGATTAAGGTATCATGTTATAGGGAAAAAAGTTGACTCACCAATTTACCTAAAATATTTCCTTCAACAGTAATGCAGCCAGTTGTCTAATTGGGTTTGATTTATTCTTTTCCCAGTTATGTCTTTATTAGAGGTCGAGTACTGGGCTGTGTGATTTTACTCTGTTGAGATGCTTTCATTGCACTTCTTTGATGCATTTGATTACATCATTTGGTCAGGGAATAGTGAGTATGGGAGCTTGCACTATACAACGTAGTGGGGCTATTTGATATGCTGCACTTGCAAATTAATTTCCAGATTCCCATGAGCCGATATCCACAAAGGATACTGCAGGCAGTACATTAAATGACAAAGGACAAAAGGCAGTAAAGGAGTGTAGCATTCATGCAAGATGTTTCATGAGAAACACACACACACACACACACACGTGCATTGACATGAACTACTGTTGAGCTCAAAGAACAAGGCCTGGCTGATTGCTGTAAATGAGCTGAGAATGAAAAGCGTTAAATAGATTTTGCATCATCAGCAGCCGAGGGAATTGAATGAGAAGGTCACTAACAGAGAGAGATTTGCGGTTAAAGGGAGTGCAGCAGCAAACGCAAATGCCTCCCACTGCCACCCGTGCTCGTTGGGTTTCTCTTACTTAATATTCATTTTTTTCACACAGTATCCACTCCTCCATTGTACCCAATTTTGCAGTGACTTCTTTTTTCACGCTGCTTGGTCTCAGTGCCACTGATCCATTTGTCCACCGCTCTCAGATGCACACACACAAACCACAACTGTAGTGGATCAGCAGATACTTTCTTCGTACTCAGCACAAGTGAAGTTCCGCAGAGACCGTGGAGAAGGGAGGAAGAGGAGAAGTCAGGTATGAGAAATCGCAGATGGGCACTGAGAGACGCACTCTGAATAATATTAAAATGCGCAGACATGTTGATAACGTCAAAAATATAATATAATAAAGCTTCATTGTCAGTCAAGTCATCGTTATTATATTTGTCAGTGCAATCTGATGAAAACTCAGGTCTAAATCATGTTTCATAATAAGATTCTAAATGTCTATAATAATTTGTTTATATCAACAATGGATCACATGACTACTTCCATTAGAAATCAATTAACCCTAACGAATCTGTCGTTGCATGTTCGTTTATCCTAAATATGAGAAGAGCTGGTCTCGGTTTGGCTAAATCAAGTATTTATTTAAGAAGCAATTAAAAGGTATGAAAAGTTTAGCAAGGCAATGGGCACCCAACAAACTACCCGGCCCTCTAGCTGCACCGGGCAGTCACCTCGAACAGAAGCCGGTTGTAATATTTTATAATAGTAGGTAGAATAGGATGATAAATAACGAGGGGAAGTTTTCCTTGGTCCTTCCTCGATGGTGCGCAGGTGTTGTCCACCCTTTTGGCATTGAAATCAGGAAGTGAACAGGAGCCACTCCCAGTCTCACTCCTCCTCTGATAGTTGCTGGGCAAAATGTACACTTCTTGACCAGCCTTGACACAGCTAACGCCTCGTGTTGTTGTTCATTGGAGTAAAGAATATAGTGTTCCTGCTCTATCGGCTGTATGCTCTGTTTGTGTAAACATTCTTAACCTCTAAACGAAAACCACGTCACTCTGTCTGTCCCCCAGAACCTGGGGCAGCTGCGTGAACCCTGTGTGATGTTGAATGAAGCTAAGGGAAATATGCTTTAATATAAAAAGTTAAGAATGAGAACATGTTAAAGAACAGTATATTGTATGCCACAAATTCACAGTCTCACAACAGACAACCCGAAATTTTAAATCCCAATCTCAACAAAACATAAAATATGATATGGATAATGATGCGGTTGTTCACACTTAAAAAACATAATTAAAGTTGAAATTGTAAAGGTAGGTTGTAAATGTGAAGACATCCTGTACAACATCTAGCAACATGTACCTATTTGAAATCAAATGTAGAAATAGTCAAAAGACTTTTTGACGAATAGCAATACAACACTTCAAAACTTTACAATCTTATCACAGTCTTTAGTCGCCCTATCAACACAAACAAAAACTAGCACAGAGTTTCAAGTTTAAATCAGCCATGGGGCTCTGTGTTTACGCTGTGATGGTGTGATCAGCGACTCCTTAGGGTTGTTAAATGGTGATATGTCTGTGGTGATAAAATATAATTAGATTCAGGTAACATACCTGCAAAAAGAAAACTGATTCTCTGACTGCCTGACCGGTCTTCCACCTCAGATTTGTACAGGGGCTGTTTTTGATTGCTAAAAATCCACACTTCCTAATTCCCCACCATGATCACAAATCTGCCCATAAGACCAGTGACGGCCCAGTGAGTGGGGCATTTATCCCATTGTGTTCGTCTTAAGAAAGAGAGCAGCTGCAACTGACCTGTCATGACATCTGCCTCAAGCAAAAAACAACCAAACAGGTTCAGATCACGGCAGAGCAAAGTGGAAACTTCGAGCAGGCTTTGTGAGGAGACTGAAAAATACTCCCGGTCATGAAAGTTCATCCAGAAAACAGCATTTGTCGTAAATGAAATCAATCTCATTTAGAATGGCACTAAGTATGGTGCATATACCTCCACAGACGCCCAACAATCCTTATATTTAGTTGAGCTGCACCAAACACTTGTTTACATCAGTTATCAGTTATTCCCTAAGAAATCAGTGAAAAATTGTCCCATCTGCCAATGTTACAGAAAGTGATAACACATTTCTGGATCTGACCTTTGAGTCTGCACAAATTGTAACTGCTTCTTTCCTAACCTGCTTAACATCTTACCAGCAAGTTCGTGTTAATCAGTTTGGTAACATGTTTCTGTGAGCATGTGTGTTTCTGTGCAGGGCTCAGCCAGGTCACCCGTCGAGTTGGCAAGCATGGATCTGGTTGCCATGAACTACCTGTACGGACGTGAGAAAGTGAACAGCAGGTACAGATGGTCAGTAGGAGTGCATGGCTTCACACGGCTGATGCACACACATGCAAGCATGTGCCGACACAAACCAAACAATTTACCACCAGATTCATTTTTCAATTTGAATCCTCAAATCCCTGCTCTATATTTACATTATGCACAGGAATATATGGAGCAGGAAGTAATAAATATGTAAATCATGGGCTGTCCATCTTATTAATATAAATCACAGGTTGTGACAGACGCCAGTGTGTGTGCTTGTCCCCTCATAGTTTCTTACTCTTACAATATGCAGAGCAAAATGTATTTCCTGTGTAAAAGAGGGAAATATGCACATAAATGAATTGCAAAGAACCCCATTAAGACATGACGAGTTGAATCACAACATGTACAACAGTGACGTTAACATCACATGAATGTTAAAAGGGAATTAAAATGATCTCACATGGGCTTCATCCATCCACAGTCATCTTCTTTATCTCAAGTCAAAGCATCATGTATATGGAGAGAGCATCCAGCTTCCCACTGTGGATTAATGTTAGACTTACAAGACTCTGTTAAGGCCGAGCATGGACCCCATCCTCTTGTGGGCTTTACAAACAATCAAGTCATAAATTCACAAGACAACGAATGTACGTAAAGAGGTAATTCCACCTGTTTTACACATTAAAGTCTGCTTCCAGGTCTTGAGCTGTGGAAAGTTCAATACATTGCACGTCACTTGTGAGCATTGGTTTTATTTAAAGACTATAGGTTTGAAAAATAAAAATAACATTAATTGTGGAGCCCACATTCACAAATTGCAGTTTGTCTCATAAAGGCTTATAAAGATGTTACATACTTATCCTAACCTTATTCCTTAAGCAAGAGTAAGGAAAACTATGGATTACAATAGTTTTACCACTATCAATGGAGAAACCTTGCAAAGAAAGATGACAGGTAATGCACAACTGGTTTAACCTGAATAAACCTATATTGTTGAGTAATAAGAAGAATGCATGGAAATAGAGAGTATTCCTGTGTCTGATTCAAATACATTGTAAACTAACTAAAAAGAGAGGGACAATGTGAAACCAAATCAGTAATGCTATACAGGTGAACTATTTTAAATATCCCCAACCCACCTTTACAGGTTCAAGTTGATTTGTCAATAATGGCAACAACTTTTATAAATAGCAGCCTCTATAGTAGTAAGTGCTCCTATGGAATTTTTCCCTCTGTTGACAAATGCATGCTGTCCTAGCCCTCTGATTGGTTGAGCTTGCTGCACATACGCTGGATAATACACGTCTCTGCAGAGGCTCACATAGAAGTCAATGTGCACGCCTTCCAAATCCCTCAAACCTGCACACTGTCACACCGCGGTGAGGGTTGTCTTGTCTTTGGGTTTCTGTCTTGTAACTTCCTGTTTTATTTTGAAATCCTAACTCTCCTCTCGTTTCAGGTCACTTGCTCTTCCTCATGTGTCACTGATTCCGGATTGTTTCCACATGTTCCTTCCACCCTCATGTGCTTATAGTCTGCGTCTCCCCTTTGTCTTGTGCCGAAGTGTTTCGTTCTTGTTCGTTCGCCAAAGCCCTTCCACAGTCATAGTCGGATTTTCCGTGATCTTTGCTACGCCGCGTAAGTTGTTTTCTGTTTCCTCCATGAGAGTGATTTTTGGTTTGTTAAAGTTTTCTAGTTTAGCTTGTTTTTGGAGCGATTTCTGTTTAGAGAGATTTAGTTTATTGAGCCTCCTTTTTAGGTGAGCCTTTTCTTTTGTCCCGTTTTCATAGTTTGGTTTTCCTCCTTCGGGAGCGCTTTTGATTTCCTGCCCTAGCCTTTTGTTTGACCTCCGTTGGGAGCGATTTCTGTTTTACGAACTCCTTTTCCTAGTGAGTGTTTTTTTAGATTAAGCAAGTTTTTTTCATAGCCTGATCTGTTGTCACTCTGCATAGAGGAACCGATCTCAATAAAGTGTGCTGGCACGTGAATCCTCTGCATCTGAGTCCTCCTTCTAGTCCAGGCCTGACACACACAAGCATACAGATTGATTAATTCAACACTTTTCAGGATCCAAACAAAGATGAAAACAAACAAATACAAACAGCCACATGAGCATCTCTTATCAACCCTATAACACAATGGCCTACGAGAAGAACAATTCTGATACAATGAATATGAAAATACCACAGTATCATGTATTCTCAGGTCTCTACGTATTAATCTATAAACAATTTTAACAACTAAGTGTGTTATTTGCTAGAGAGATAATATGAGTTCATGAATGCAGGAAGTTGCGGTTATATTTTAAAATTATAGATAACTCTTGTTATATCCCATTATCCTCCAAAACTCAATCTTCTCTAGCTTGTCTGAGGCTTTAAACTTGGTTAGTTCATGTAGACAGAGCTGGACCATGTTTTGGGAAGATTCCCAACCGTCATTACCATAATTATTAATTATTTCCAATTATTCCCTCCTGTAAAATTCAATAAACCATTGAATCAAAGCGCGTCCCAGCACTGGATGAATTCTCACGGGTATCATTGTGGGTGTACTAATTTGACCTAATTAGAGATAAGCTGACATTTGACTCTGTTGTGTTATCTAGATGTGAGAAGATGTTAATGAGGTCTCATTTGGTCTGACATCACCACCAGGCAGCTTTAATCTTCTGCTGTCTGATCACTCTGAGGGAAACCGATTCACCTTAGGTCCCAGGTATAGTCATTATTACCTGCAGCAATTATACAGGGATCCGTGTCAGGCACGCTTATTCAAAGTTCAAGTCTTAAAAGAAAGAAAAATATTTTTTGGTATAATTCCATCACCAGCTTTTCAATCTGACCTTAAACCTGTGACTGGTCTCGCTTCTTCTGCAGTTTGTCTGATATTCAGGAGCCAAACAGCAAACTGCTGATTTGAAGGCAGCTGAGCCTCTTTGAAAAATCTGATTCCTTAAAGTACAAAATAACCTCATACCTCACATATGCTGTCTCACTTAAGTGCAAGCGAGTGAATATAACCCAGTCATTTAATTCTGTCCATCACCTTTCCTCTCTGCCTTTCTCTTTCTGTTTATTACTCCCTCACCTTGCCTGTGAAGGTGCAGCATGAGACCCATTGCTTGGTCAGTTACAGACAGTTTTTTAATTTGCAAGAGGTGCAGATTTATTTCTTGTTGCCTTAGATGTGAGTGACTATGCCAATATTCAGCAATGGGCGCAAAGAAAACGATGCATCAATCTTGTGATATAAAGAACATTATTTTTACAATAAAAATGGCAAATATAGTGGCACTATATCCAGTGGTCGTAAATAATACCGACATAGAAATTGCTGTCCTCAAGGTTTATCTGTCAACAAAACTAATCTGTATTAATACACAAACACATATATATATATATATATATATATATATATGTCAGGGGGGCTGGCAGAAGTAGCAGGCGTGGACCCAGATGCACGACACAGAAGCAGGCTTTGGATAAGGCAAAGTTCTTGGTTTATTTAACGAAGCAGGGGTCAGATACCAGGCAGTCAGTCCGATGATAAACAAATCTAAGAGGGAGCAGGCCAGAGATAATCCAGGGTAGACAGAGCAGGGGTCAGGAGCCAGGTAGTCAGTCCGAAGCAAGCAAAAACCGACAAGGGGCAGGCAGAAGAGGAGTCCAAGGCAAAGGCAGGCAGGTCAGGAGGGAGATCAGGCAGTAAAGGTATCAGGTAAGTAGCGCTGGAAAGATTAGGCATGAACACACTAAACGATCTGGCAGAGGACAAGAGGAACAGGCATGCAGATATAGAGGGGAGACTAATGAGGGAAGTGAAGACAGGTGCGTCTGTGGGTGGCGCCGATGCAGAGGTGCAGAGCAGGAAGGGAGTGGCCGAACTCTGAAATGATACAAGAATTAGTAATAGAAATTAAGACAAGTGAAAACTTTAATAGGAGGGTGAATCCGTGACAGAACCCCCCCCCCCAGGGACGGCCCCTGACGTTCCCCCAGGCTGGTCAGGATGGGACCTATGGAACTCTCTGATGAGCTGACGGTCGAAGATGTTGCGGGAGGGTTCCCAGGAACGCTCCTCTGGTCCATATCCCTCCCAATCCACAAGGTACTGGAGCCCCCTACCCCGTGGTCGGGACCTCAGGATCCTATTTATAGTATGGGCAGGACCCCCGTCAATAAGCCGGATGGGTGGTGGGGGCCTGGAGGCGGGTTGAAGTAGGCTTTCGTTGACGGGTTTGATCCTGGACACATGAAATGTGGTATGAACCTTCATCGATCGGGGCAGGTTAAGCCGGACAGCAGCCGGGTTGATGATCTGAGCGATCGGGAAAGGTCCCACAAATCGCGGGGCCAATTTCCTTGACTCCACCCGGAGAGGAAGGTCACGGGTAGACAGCCAAACCCGCTGACCGGTAGTGTAGTGAGGCGCCGGGGTGCGGTGTCGGTTGGCCCCCCTCTGGTACCGGTCAGAAGCACGCAGGAGCGCAGAGCGGGCCTGCAACCAGGTCCTACGACAGCGCCGTATAAATACCTGGACGGATGGGACCCTGGCCTCTCGCTCCTGTACCGGGAAGAGTGGGGGCTGGTATCCTCGGGAGCACTGGAACGGAGAGAGTCCCGTGGCTGAACTGGGCAGGGTGTTGTGTGCGTATTCTACCCACAGGAGGTGCTTTGACCAGGAAGATGGATTGTGGGAAACCACGCACCTCAGAGCTGTTTCCATTTCCTGGTTTATCCTTTCGGACTGGCCATTAGATTGTGGGTGGAACCCGGATGATAGGCTGACCCTGGCACCAAGCAGGCTGCAGAACTCCATCCAGAACCGAGAGGTGAACTGTGGGCCCCTGTCAGAGACAATGTCACACGGAAGACCATGCAGGCGAAAAACGTGCTGTAGCATAAGCTCCGCCGTCTCCTTGGCAGATGGCAATTTAGGTAATGGAATAAAATGGGACGTTTTGGAGAACCTATCAACAACAGTGAGTATGGTGGTGTTACCGTCAGATGGTGGAAGTCCAGTGACGAAGTCCAGGGAGATGTGCGACCAGGGACGATGGGCAATGGGCAGTGGCTGGAGCAGACCCGCAGGGGCGTGACGGGCACTCTTGTGCTGAGAACAGGTACGGCAGGCAGCGACGAACTCCTTCGTGTCCTCTTCCATGAACCCCCACCAGAAACGTTGCCTCACCAGAGCTAAGGTGCGCCTGACCCCTGGGTGGCAGGCAAGGCAGGAAGAATGTCCCCACTAGAGAACTTGAGAGCGCAGGTTAGCAGATAAAAAGAGGCGATCGCCAGGACAGGCACTAGGTGCTGGGTGATTAGCCTGACCCTGTCTCACCTTATCCTCGATGTCCCAGGTGACAGCGCCGATGACCAGCTCGGAGGGGAGGATACTTTCGGGTACAGAGGGCCCAACGTCTGCATGGAACTGCCGGGACAGGGCATCAGGCTTGATATTTTTAGATCCTGGGCGGTATGATAAGGCAAAATCAAAGCGGTTAAAAAATAGAGCCCACCTGGCCTGACGGGAATTCAACCGCTTGGCAGACCGGATATATTCCAGGTTCTTGTGGTCGGTCAAGACCACGAACGGTTGCTCCGCCCCCTCCAGCCAGTGTCTCCACTCCTCCAAAGCCATTTTCACCGCCAGCAGCTCTCTGTTCCCAATGTCATAATGCTGCTCGGCAGGTGACAGTATTACGTGAGAAAAAGGCACACGGGTGCATCTTCTGATCCTCTGCTGACCGCTGAGAGAGGACTGCTCCCACCCCGGAGTCCGATGCGTCCACCTCCATCAGAAACTGACGCGCCGGATCGGGAAAAACGAGAATGGGAGCAGACGAGAATCTCGATTTCAATTCACAGAATGCCTTATCAGCAGCAGAGGACCACTGAAAGGTGAGTCTAGGAGAGGTGAGAGCAGTAAGGGAGGCAGCTACAGAACTATAATTGCGGATGAAGCGCCGATAGAAATTAGCAAACCCCAGGAACTGCTGCAGCTTCTTCCGATTGGTGGGGATTGGCCAATCGGCCACTGCTTTCACCTTAGCGGGATCCATCAGGATCTGACCAGGTTTGATGATGAAGCCCAGAAAAGTGACCTCAGAAGCATGAAATTCACATTTCTCTGCCTTCACGAAGAGCTGATTCTCGAGGAGCCTCTGGAGAACACGCTGTACATGCTGGACATGCTCTGATTCAGACTTAGAAAATATTAGGATGTCGTCCAGGTATACAAACACAAAGCTGTTGAGGAAGTCCAGGAGAACATCATTAACCATGGCCTGGAAGAAAGCAGGAGCATTAGTGAGACCAAATGGCATAACCCGATATTCATAATGTCCATTGGGTGTGTTGAATGCCGTTTTCCATTCGTCCCTCTTCCGGATACGAACCAGGTGATAGGCGTTACGGAGGTCAAGCTTAGTAAAGATTGTCGCCCCTTGCAATAGTTCAAAAGCAGATGAGATGAGTGGAAGGGGATACCTGTTCTTAACGGTGATGTCATTCAGCCCTCGGTAATCAATGCAGGGGCGGAGGGTCTTGTCCTTCTTGTCCACGAAGAAGAATCCTGCTCCTGCAGGGGAGGACGACGGCTGGATAATACCCGCCGCCAACGAGTCATTGATATATGTCTCCATGGCCTTGGTCTCAGGAGCAGATAGGGAGAATAATCGCCCTCTGGGTGGTGAGGTTCCAGGAAGGAGATCGATAGCGCAATCATACGGGCGGTGTGGAGGAAGCGAAGTGGCCCGTGCCTTGTTAAACACGCCCTGTAAGGCCAAGTAGTCAGATGAAACCCCTTTCAGATCTGTAACAACATTAGACTGAGCGGGGCCGGGTGCAAGCGATGATGCAGACCTGAGGCAGACAGCATGACAGTAATTACTTCACTGAAGAACAGAACCAGAAACCCAGTCAATATGAGGATTATGTCTCTTTAGCCAGGGGAGCCCCAGGATAATAGGCTGTTGAGGTGCATGAATGAGGTGAAATGTGAGACGCTCTGTGTGGTTACCTGACATGCCCAGTTGGAGAGGAATGGTGCGGTGAGTTACCGTGCATAGGAGACGGCCATCCAGGGCAGTGGCTTTAATAGGCTGGCACAGGAGCTCCGGTTCAATGCCAAGCTGTTCAGCAAGACCACGGTCCATGAGGTTAGTGTCGGCCCCAGAGTCAATAAGAACAGAAACAGTGTTCATCTGTCCCTTGCAGAAGAGCTGGGCGTGGATAAGGGGCCGAGAGGGCTTTTCTGAACTTGAAATGTGACTCACCAGCGCCCTCTGAATCTCTGGTGAGCCTGATCTTTTACTGGGCACGATGACACAAAGTGACCTCCCTGGCCACAGTACATACAGCAGTTCTCCTCCAGGCGCCGCTGTCGCTCTACCGAAGACAGCCGGGTCCTGCCGAGTTGCATTGGCTCTGCTGGGGTGCTGTACGCGCGTGATAGATGCCGGGGAGAATCCTGGCGGTGAAGGTAAACGGCCACCTTGACTGATCGTCGCCGTCCGCTCTTGTCTCCGCTCCTGGAGGCGCCCATCTATGCGGAGGGCAGTAGCAATGAGCGTGTCCAAATCCGCCGGAGGATCACGTGCCGCCAGTTCATCCTTGATAACATCAGAGAGCCCGTGGTGGAAAGCGTCTCTCAGTGCGGAGGCATTCCACTCGCTTCCCGCTGCCATCGTCCGTAAGTCTGGGCGTCGGCTGGGTCCATTGTTGGCCAGATCGTTCTGTCAGGGGGGCTGGCAGAAGTGGCAGGCGTGGACCCAGATGCACGACACAGAAGCAGGCTTTGGATAAGGCGAAGTTCTTGGTTTATTTAACGAAGCAGGGGTCAGATACCAGGCAGTCAGTCCGATGATAAACAAATCCAAGAGGGAGCAGGCCAGAGATAATCCAGGGTAGACAGAGCAGGGGTCAGGAGCCAGGTAGTCAGTCCGAAGTTAGCCAAAACCGACAAGGGGCAGGCAGAAGAGGAGTCCAAGGCAAAGGCAGGCAGGTCAGGAGGGAGATCAGGCAGTAAAGGTATCAGGTAAGTAGCGCTGGAAAGATTAGGCACGAACACACTAAACGATCTGGCAGAGGACAAGAGGAACAGGCATGCAGATATAGAGGGGAGACTAATGAGGGAAGTGAAGACAGGTGCGTCTGTGGGTGGCGCCGATGCAGAGGTGCAGAGCAGGAAGGGAGTGGCCGAACTCTGAAATGATACAAGAATTAGTAATAGAAATTAAGACAAGTGAAAACTTTAATAGGAGGGTGAATCTGTGACATATATATATATATATATGCATTAGTATCAGGATGATTTCACATGACAAACACACAACTATACTTATTATAATATAGGATTCAGATGTTTCAGATGATTTAGATATTGCTACTTCTGATTTGAAGCAAAATAGAAAATGGTTGACAGCTTCTCTGTGACTATAAACTGAAAGTTTACCTGAAGGATATGATCCGAGTCCAATATACAGGGAAACTATTGAACTACAGTCTGACTGCACTGTATTTTCATAACAAATTAATTGTAATTAACATGAGTTAAAACATTATATTAATATGATGCATGGACCATTTTAATGAAGCATGTAGTGAGTCTGAAATCATCAAAATTTGTTGTACATTTTTGCAGACCCTGAGATATGTGTCAGATACCTCCACCAAGGCCCAACAGTCCCCTAAATTCCTGGAATTTGGAAAGTAAATCTGGATCTGGCCCCTGATCTAGATGTACGCCAATATTTAATGGGTTACTCCAAATCCTTCCTATACATGGTTATCTGTCAAGTATTATGTAATACTGCTATAAATAACTAAGATAATACGCAGATGAAAACATAACCATCTTCTTTGAGGTTGTAACCATGGGTTCTGTACCTGAAGCTGTTTAATGCCATCTGTGTTGGTTTGAACTTGCTTGTTCATAGGTTTGTTTATGCTTTGTGTCGAGTGCTTTTCACTCACGTGTGTCCTGATGTGAGCAGCAGCACGGGTCTCTCCACCATCACAAGTGTTTGACGGTTTTCTCAGACAGCTTTGACTTTGTGGTGGTGAGCCGCAGCCGGTCCTCTTCAGCAAATGTTATTTATGGACGTTTTAATGGATGGTTGGAACCAAGGATACAAGAGTGGTTATATTTCATCCAGCGGGGTTCACGAGCCCTGTTGTCAAAAAGAGTGGCTAAACAATGAGCTGTGGATCATCCTGTTCGAAGCCGACTCGTCCTTGATATCATCTTGGAGGGCATGTGGGCCCTTTACACAGCTGTGTCCCTATTTGAGAGATCTTTGATGGAGGGAATCTTTTTGCAGCATCCCAAAGCCTGATCAAACACTTTTTTCATATTTTACTAAAACTCAGATACAAATCAAAATTGTCTCTCTATTTCTTCTATATGGCTGAGACAGCTCTTTTAATCACTTCAAGCTATAATATAGCGATATATTAATCTTGACACTATACTAAATAAATAAAAATAATTACAAAACACACACACTCTGACTCCTGACTCTGACTTCAGTGCCTGAGCCAATTGAAGACTGAGGGTCGCTTTTCTATCTCTCGGAGACCCCCGTGTCTCTGTGGCTGGGGCTGTCGCAGGCAAGGCTTCGGGCCGCCTTCGTCCCCCCAAAATGCAGACGCTTTTGAGAAACCTTTCTCTGTGGGCTTCATTCCTCCCGCCCCCAGCCTTTCCATGCCAACCCAGAGCCAGTCTCGGCACACCACCATGGAGGAAATGCAACCGGCGGGGCAAGTCAGCGCCGGTGAGAGCTCCCGCGAGGAAATCCTCCCACACCTGCACGGAAGCCCTGACGTACGCGTGACGCGGGAAGCCCGAAGACAAGAGTTTGTCCACCGACAGCCGCGCCCGACTCATGCGGGGGCCAGACGGGAGGCGCCCCTTCACGTGAAGGAGGAGTGGAAGTGTGAGGAGGCGGGAGGAACGAAGACCTTAGTCTTCAATTGGCTCAGGCACCGAAATGAAGCACCGAAATCTGCGTTGCATTTCGGTCCGGGTAGGTACCATATTGGAACCAATTCTCTGTACCCAACCCTATACATAAGGAGACAGGCTGGCAGGAGGCTTTTGCTCTGAGTTAACACTTCAGTGAGTGCAGATGAGATTTCCTCGTCCTGGTTCAGGAAGCAAGTGGTGGCCAAGCACTGCGCCTGGGTCTGCTGGGTTCATGCAGGGGCCAGATAGGAGACTTTTGCACTGGTGAAAGTGCAGACACAGGTCAAGCTGTAATTTATTGAAGATGGTGGAGAATTAATGGTGATGTTGATTAGGGTAAAGAGTAGCAGACTTGGGAGGGGCTTGAGCCGCAGAGCAGGGAGAATGAAATGTTTGGCTGATAAGGGTCAGGAAGATAGGATGAGGGGCAAAGGGCTGGAGAGGGGGCTGATAAATTGCAGTGGAGAGGAGACATGGGTCAGGATGCAGGTAACAGCCTGAAGCAGAATAACAAAGGAATGAACAGGGAGTAACTGAGGCCACTATCTGGCAGGGTGGGGTGACAGAGCTGAGAACTTGTCGGGGGCTCGATTATGTTGATTGGGGTGTTGCTCATGTTGTCCCAACACCAGCAGACCGGCTTCCACATTTAAACTTATTTTCCACAATCATGGAACTGGTTATGTTCCGTTTGGAACCGTGTATCTCGGCCAAGAATAAACTTGTCTTAACCCTTGTATGGTGTTCGGGTCTGTGGGACCCGTTTTCGATGTTTGCTAAAAGAAAAATTATGCGATAAATATTTTTTTCAACCTGAGACTCATTGGCCTTGGCTCATATAAGAATCTGTGTAATGTAGTCAAATCAAATGGGTTGGTGAGTGAAACAACTTTACATACCATTAGATATCTTAATGGTGGAGCTAATTCTCCAAACACACTCATCTTCATCTCCATCAACTCTAACACTTTCCCCGCTGGGTGGACCGGATCATGTCGGTTCATGTTGGGTCAATAACTCTGTACGGTCCTGTTAGCATCGCCTGCAGGCTAGCAGAGCTAAACTGACATGCCGTATGTACAGGTACCTGCTCATCACTAACACATAAATACAATACTAAACTTGACTCACCACAGAAACGGGTGCGCAGACGTCTCTAGCTTTTCTGTCAGGAGAACAAACCGAAGATCAAACTGTGTGTTTCATCAGATCTGTGAATGAAACCTCTCCACAGACTCGGGGATTAGCCTGTTAGCCTGTTAACTCATGTGGAGCCGAGCAGGCAACAGACTCGGAGCTGGAGTCGAGTTGCTAGGCAGATTTCGTGGGCGGAGTTGGGGCACTTTCAGATGTGCCCCAACTCTGCCCATCTACCAATGTTAACTTCGGCCTGTGTGGTTCACGCTCATTGGTGTTTCCATGGCAACGGTCTTAAGCTTGGGCCGTTGCCCCAGAACAGAGACGGTGCGTTTCACAGTGCAAGCACACAGACAGAAACACACAAGAATCAAATGACTCCAAAACAAGACTATAATGCTTTGCATATAAAATAAAATGAAATATATTTTGCCAGAAAGTACAGATGTATTGAGCTTTCTGCACAACAGCGCCATCTGGTGGGGCACCTAATGTAGAAACGCCACTGATATCAACATGAACGGGCTCACGACTAAACCAATAAGAGATTGAGATTAATATTCACAGACTCTAAGCATCTTAAAAATAAAGTTTTGGAGCTCATACAACACAAACTAATATGTAAATAATTAAAGATAAGGTCAACATTGAAATTGAAAACTAAAATGATGTCAACGGCGAGAACCCTAAATCTCTGGAGAGATACTCCAGAGAGATATTGCTTATTCTGATTAGGTGCAGTCTCTTTTTTTAAATCACACAGTTGGTTAATAGGTAATTGAAATCGATGCTGCCCTCTGAGGCTTTGTACGACAGAATACAACTCAAGAAGAGAAGACGCTATACGACTTTTCGTCACTTATCTTGCCTTCACTTCATCTGTTGGAATGAAATATTGGTATTACGTACATTTCTCACTATGCTAGCTGTTAACTTCATCATAACATTGGTCCATGGGTCACTTGGAGTAGATTTTCCGCATATTGACGGATTGTCAGAGCATAAAACTACCAGATGGTCAACTTGTTTCAATTATACCTTGAAGCCACAGCCGAGTATAGATATATTGATGAAGAGTTCTGACAAAGTGCGAACCCTGCTAGTCAGGCTTGGTAAGTATGGTTGATGCCAAGTCCTATATATTTCCACTCCATTGTTCTTAATTTGTGTATTTGTACAGTTTATCTATTGACTTTGTAGATTGACCTGCCATGTCAATCTCCATACAATCATTTGCAGGCCAAACTTAAAGGTAAAAGAAATGATTTGTGTCTCTCTGTCCTCAGGTTCTGTTAAATAACTTCACTCACTACAAACTTACCTGTGGGACATTGTCTCTGAAACCAATAGCTGCTTGTTGGTCTCATCAACTCCACTGAAGAGTTTGACTTTCAGCCAATAGCATTTGACCTTGTGACTCCTGCTTCAGCTTCCTGTTTCCAGTTTATCGTTCCTCATTCTTCCTGCTTCTTTAAAACCAGGCGCCATGTTGCTCATGATAGCTGAACATGACATCTACCTGTGGGTTTTCTTCACCCTCATAGCGACCTGACAGGCAAACAGCCAGAGGAGACTTTCCTGAAGTTCATAGGAATGTTTTGTTTTTTCAATTTAATCTGTAAATTGTCTCCCAGACGGATCCTCCTGCTTTATATTCCCCATGCTGCACTTGCTTAAAAACATACATGAATAAATGAATGAACATAGTTTGACATTGTTTTAAAATCACAAATGCTTGTTAAACAAAGAAATGAATTAAGCAGTAAAATGAATTAAATATACAAATATAATCTATATATAGTTAGTTGGTCACATCAGCTAAACCTACATGTTTTCACAAGTGGCCAAGAAAGCAAGTGTCCAAAACGTGATGAGCTGCAAACGAGGACAAAGCATGACGGAGGCTCAAACCCAGACGTTTGAGAAAAACCAGACCTCCACCTGTCAGCGAAAACGTCGCCCTGCCTCAGTTTCTGAGCCAGGAAAAACTTTGTTTGTGACCCACAAGGTTAAATCCAAATTTAAGATCCTGCAGAGATGAGTGGACGCATTTGATTGCTGCAAAATGTGTTTGTGTCTTTTTAAAGTCGTCATCTCTACCTTCACAATAGTTGACCTTACCTAATACATTTGAATTTAATGACTTTTAAATACCATACCTCGTGTTGGGCTGGCTCCACCAATCAACAATATTATTCTGCTCAATGCTGTAATGTAGTTTATAGTTAGGGCCCGAGCACTGACAGTGGGAGGCCCTTTTGAACATGTAATGATTATTATTATAATTATAATTATAAATATTATTATTGTTATTATTACTAAGGCAAATTAATTGGCTTTGAGGGCTTTAACATGCTCAAATTCTTACCAAAATTTGCAGAAAGATAGAAAGTGGTGAAAATGTACGTATTCTGGAAGAATTTTCAATGGGCGTGGCAAAATGTCTCAATGGTCCCCCGAGACCCCCGGAACGTGTTCACATTGACAGATCTTCACAAAAATATATACACAGGTGTCCATCAATCAATCAATCAAATTTTATTTGTATAGCCCATATTCACAAATGATAATTTGTCTCATAGGGCTTTAACGTGGTGTGACATCTTCTGTCCTTAACCCTGAGCAAAAGTAAGGAAAAACTACTAAAAAATCATTTTACAGGGTAAAAATACGTAGAAACCTCAGAGAGAACCACATGTGAGGGATCCCTCTCCCAGGACGGACATATGTTCAATAGACGTCATTTGTAGGAAAACATCATCAAGATTAAAGTTTTGAAGGATTACTTCAATACTATATATCAGGCTGTCCTGTTGCAATCATAGTCCATAGTCAGCAGCCAGCAAGATTATTTCTACGCACCACTTTTTTCAAACTTTTAAAATATATGGTTATATTTAGTTCCAAATTGGTCATAGGCCATTATAGATCAAGATCAACAGGATTTCTTTGTTATTGGAGTTGGAGCATTTTGTGTTGCTCTGTGGGATTTTCCCTCTTATCTCTATGTGTGTGTTCCTGTACTTATACCTTTGTATACGCATAGACCCTACAGAGTGAGGACATTTGAACTGTTCCACCTGACTCAGACTTTTATTCCACCCCCACACCTCAAGGATGTGTTAAATTAATAAATTAACACATTATCACATATTATATTATACTGTATTACATTGCATATTGCAATCGGACACTGTTTACTGTTTTGCATTTTACTTTTTATATCTTTATCTTTCATATATTTTTATTCAGAAATGTTTCATATCAAAATAAATGCTACTTTGTATAGATATTGGAAAAAAGTGAGTGAATAAGAAGTAAACAGTGAGTAAATATATACTGGTTTTCTAGTTTTTATTGCTTTTCCTAGGTATGTTGTATTTATTGCGTTTTATTCTCTATTTTCATCGTATGCACCAATAACCAGAGCAAATTCCTTGTAGGTGTAAACCTACTTGGCAATAAAATATTTCTGATTCTGATTCTGATTCCTCACTTCTTCAAAGGCCTGTCTGAAGGTTAAGACGTTTCATTTCTTTTGAAAAAAAAATTAAATCACCGGTGTGTAGTTAAACACCCACACATAACAACCCATACTCTATAGTGCTTAGTGATTCTTTGTTCTGTTTGTACTCACCCTCGTAGCTCTATAGTAACGATGTCTTCTCTCTCTCCCTGTTGCTCCACTGCTCTCTCTTGCTTTACTTACTCCTCTGCCTCCCTTAACAGTAGTGGTACTTGTAATAAATGTAGTGTGTTGGTAGTGATGGAAGCTCGGCTCCGCAACTTAGAAACTCTGTTTGCTGTAGTTAGCCGGCTCCCACTAGCTGTGGAGCCTGCTAGTTTAGCATGTAGCTTAGCCTTAAATAGCAGTCCCTTAACTTGTCCCCTGCAGCCGGGAGCCCAGGGCAGCTGGGTAACGGTCCGGAGGCGGCATAGTGCTAATCTTAAAAAGCCCACGATTAAAGAGCCACCAGCTCACGTTTCAAATAGATTCGCTCCACTCAGCAAGGCACCCGCTGATAAACACACTCTTGGCAACTCGGTTCTGAGAAACGTCAGGTTAGCGACACCAGCAACTATAGTTAATTCTATCCCAGGGGCCAGAGCCGGCGACATCACATCTAAACTGAAGATGCTGGCTAAAACTAAACGTAAATACAATAAAATCGTAATTCACGTCGGCAGCAATGACTCCCGGCTTCGCATGTCGGCGGTCACTAAAGTGAATGTTGAGTCGGTGTGTGCTTTCGCAAAAACGATGTCGGACACAGTAGTTTTCTCTGGCCTTCTCCCTAATACAACAGTTGATGACATGTTTACCCGCATTTTGTCTTTTTACCACTGGCTGTCTAGGTGATAACAGTGTGGGCTTTGTTGATAATTGGCAAACTTTTTTGAGAAAACCTGGTCTTGTTAGGAGAGACGGTGTTCATCCCACTTTGGATGGAGCAGCTCTCTTATCTAGGAATATTGCTCAGTCTATAACATGACAACCCAAAGTTGGGAACAGGAAGCGTAGCTGCAGTGCTTAACACTTCTATGCGCTCCCTCTGGATCAGTCACAAAACCCCATAGAGATTGTGTCTGTCCACCGTCCAATGAAATTATTGAAATTAAACAAAAACAGAGCGAGAACTCCACTAAAAAATCTAATACAAATTAAAAGAACGTCTGAAACAACACAGGAAACTAAGACTTATAAATATGGTCTTTTAAACATTAGATCACTGTCAACTAAGGCTATTTTAGTTAATGAACTAGTCTCAGATTACAGCATAGATTTATTGTCCCTCACTGAGAAGTGGCTGCATCTTGATGAATATGTCAGTCTAAATGAATCTACTCCCCCCAGTCATATAAATTCACAGGTTCCTAGAGAAATTGGGCGAGCAGGTGGAGTTGCAGCTATTATTAACTCCAGTCTATCAATTAATCCTAAACCTAAACTCAGCTACATATCATTTGAATGTCTGGTTCTTGGTCTTCCACGCCAATCCAGGAAACACCTGCCAATCATATTTGCTGTAGTTTACCGTGCTCCGGAGGCTTACACCGAATTTTTATCGGAATTCCCTGAGTTTTTATCAAACCTAGTCCTAAAGACTATAGCCAGGCTGACAGAGAGTCACACCTCCACCAAACCCAGTATTCCTCTGTAACATCTGTTCAGTCTGTTTGTATTCACTTCCTGTTTTATTTTGTTGTCCGTGTTTTTGTGTCTTGTGTCTAGCTTTACTTCCGTTGGTTTCCCCACACACCTGGACCTTGTTTGCCATGAAGCACTCCCTATTTGTACCCTGTGTTTCCCCTCACCCTCTGCCAGATTGTCATTGTCTCCGTCGTGTGTACATGCTCTCTCCTCCGTGTTTTTTACTACCTGCTTTTTTGACTCTGCCTGGATATATGACTTTGGATTTTGCCTTACCCCTGAATGGACATTTAAAGTAAAGTTTGATTTTTATACTTTATCTTGCTGTCTCCCGAGCTTCTTTTCTGCAACTGAGTCCCAGACTAGTCAAGGACCGTCACATCCTCGATCCCTAAATAGCAATATCTTTATGACCTTATTTAATGATAAAATTCTAACTATTAGAAATAAAATCAACCATCTCCTGCCCTCAATTGGGACAAATACCCTCCCAACAACAGAGATCTCAGAAACGGCTGAGAATCCTTCCCATTACTTAGACAGCTTCTCTCTGATCACCCGTGATCAGTTTACCAAAATAATATCAGGTTCTAAACCAACAACCTGTATCTTAGATCCCATTCCTACAAAATTACTTAAAGAAATTCTGCCCCTAATTGATAGTTTGTTACTTAACACAATCAATCTGTCATTATCATCAGGTTATGTAACACAGTCTTTTAAAATAGCAGTAATCAAACCCCTTCTAAACAAAAACACCCTAGACCCAGAGGTTTTAGCCAATTACAGACCAATATCTAATCTCCCCTTCATGTCTAAAATCTTAGAAAAAGTTGTTGTAGCCAATCAGCTGTGTGAATTTCTTCAGGAAAATAATATATATAAAGACTTTCAGTCTGGGTTTAGAGCCAATCACAGTACATAGACAGCCTTGGCAAAAGTCACTAATGACCTTTTAATAGCCTCAGATCAAGGACTAGTGTCTGTCCTCGTTCTGTTAGATCTCAGTGCAGCATTCAACACAATTGACCATCAAATTGTATTACAAAGACTTAAACAGTTAACTAACATTAATGGAACCGCCCTTACCTGGTTTAAATCATATTTTTCTGATCGCTCGTGCAAATTAATGATGAGTCATCTGTGCGCACAAAAGTTAACCATGGTGTTCCACAGGGCTCTGTGCTCGGCCCAATTTTATTCTCATTATATATGCTTCCAGTAGGAAACATTATGAGGACACACTTGGTAAATGTCCAGTGCTATGCAGACACCCAGTTATACCTGTCAATAAAACCTGAACAAAGTTATCAATTAACTAAACTTCGAGCATGTCTCAAGGGCATAAAAGCCTGGATGACCCGCAATTTTATCTTATTAAACTCAGACAAAACAGAGGTTATAATACTTGGCCCTAAACACCGTAGAGATACATTATCTCATGATATAGCTGCGCTAAACGACATTGCCCCTTGCTTCCAAAGAAACAGTCAGGAACTTGGGAGTGATCTCCGATCCTGATGTATCCTTTAATAGTCACTTAAAACAAATTTCTAGGACCGCCTTTTTCCACTTCCGTAATATCTAAAAAATCTGACATGTCCTTTCGCAAAAAGATGCAGAAAAACTAGTCCACGCCTTTGTTACATCGAGACTGGACTATTGTAATTCATTATTATCAGGCTCCAGCAGTAAGTCATTAAAGACTCTACAGCTTGTCCAAAATGCCGCAGCACGTGTCCTGACGATAACAAAGAGAAGAGAGCACATTTCTCCAGTAGTAGCATCACTACCCTGGCTTCCAGTTAAATCTACAATATAATTTAAAATTCTCCTCCTCACTTTCAAGGCCGTTAATATAGTGCCTTTTTATCTTAAAGAACTGTTAGTACCTTATCAACCCACTAGAGCACTCCGCTCCCAGAATTCAGGCCTACTTGTCGTCCCTAAAGTCTCTAAAAGTATAGTAGGAGCCAGAGCTTTTAGCCATCAAGCCCTCCTCCTGTAGAATAATATACCACTTTCAGTTCGGGAGGCCGACACTATCTGTTCGTTTAAGAGTAGGCTCAAAACCTTCCTTTTTAATGAAGCTTATAGTTAAGAGCTAATTAGTGCGGCAGAACATAACTTCTTCTATTTTCTGAAATAGGAAACGTTTAGTCTAAAAGGCATAGAGGTATTTATGGCTGATCTACTGAGTGGGCCAGATGGTTTTCATCGTACTATCATACAAACCAGTAACCAGTCAGATTTACCTTGAGCCTCAGTGTAGCCCCAAGTTCGGCCTGTATCATTGTATCATTGATTACAGGACAAAAAACCCTGATTACGCTAAGACACAAAGGGAATTTATGACACATGACACACGGAGCTTCTCTTTCCAGCTTCTCGTTCCTCTTCTCTATCCCTATCCCCCTCCCCCCGGAATCCCTTTGCTTTATCACCTGCAGATCCAGGGCCTCTGTGGCCGCACCATGGATTGCGGTTTGTGGATCGCGCATCGGGGTTCGCGGTGGTGGATCCAGTGTGGCAGATTCTGTGTTGTGTGGGATGATCGTGGTGGTGGTGGCGGACCCTGTGTCGCGTTGACATTGGGTACGGGCACTGGACCAGGACCGCGGCAGTGGCTCATTGTGGGTCCTGGTGGGCGGTGGTTGACAGTGACTAAGGACTGGAGTGGCGTCTGGTCTGGATTGTGGATCGTGGTCCTGTTGGTTGCTGACCATGGATTGTGATTGCAGCGGGACTGCTCGGCATGTCATGTTGGGGTTGTCCTTCGGAATTTTTACCCTCATCAAATGCTGCTAAAAACTTTAATCTTGATGATGTTTTTCGACACGTGGCATCTATTGCACTTCTGTCCGTCCTGGGAGAGGGCTCCCTCACATGTGGCTCTCTCTGAGGTTTCTACTTATTTTTACCCTGTTAACAGGGTTTTTAGTAGTTTTTCCTTACTCTTGGTGAGGGTTAAGGACAGAGGATGTCACACCCTGTTAAAGCCCTATGAGACGAATTATAATTTGTGAATATGGGCTATACAAATAAAATTTGATGTCTATCTGTAGTTATGAGGGCCAATTTTGGTTCAATGCCATAATTGTGAGGACATTTTGGATGGTTCTCACAGATTCAAAGGGCTGTTTGAGGGTTAAGACTTGGTTTTAGGTTAAGTTGCGATGATTAAGGACTAGGGAAGGAGTGTCCTCGCACCTATAGAGAGACATGCATGTGTGTATGCGTGAGAGTTTGTTTGTGTGTGTGGCAGCTTCCCAGTGAGGGGCTGACTGTCAGACCTGTGCTGCGTCCGTTCATCACCTTCCTCCCCGAACCATGTGACCATGTGATGACACAGTCTCTGCACAGTCAGACAACCGGAGGAAAACTTGTTATTATTAAAAATCCGCATTGTGTTGCTTCACTGGTGGGACATGACGACAGCTTCCAAGCATGACTTGTAGTTACAGGGATGTTTGAGCTTAAATCAGCTATGACAAGCTCAAGGTAAGATAGGCCCACCACTCTCTTACGGTGGGTAAATACTTTTGGAATAACCAGCAAATCAGGGCAACTTTAAATAATTCAGATCAATCTTCTTAATCAAGTATTATCTTCATAACTTTAAAGAAGACATTTAAGGGGATTTCAGAAGCCATCGCCAATGACTGGTGACCCAATTCAGTTCTCTTTTGAAATCCACTTTACTTAAACCTACAGCCAACGGATTTATGATTAGCTAGTAATTTCATTGTGAACAAGAATTACAGCCACATGGTTGTGTGATTCCTCAAACCAGTTAAGTTGCAGTTTACATGCATATGTCTGTCAAAGATCATTTAATATACTATCATTAAAAACTTGGTTCCCAGCTGGAGCCCAAAAAATAGCAGGTTTTCAAATATGAATCGCAACGACATTAGTGTTAATTTCATATTCTATGAAGAAATAGCTCTGCAGAGAATAGTGCAATTAATCCCGAAAAGAGTTGATTCAATAACCAGAGCTTATTTGTTGCAAAGGAGATATCAGCCGCTGTGACAAGACACAACAGGTATAGGAGACACAGAATAGAGTGTCAGGTGTGACAACAAATACAGAATAAAGCTGAGGCTGATGGAAAGATCCGATCAGGTGAGAGATCAACTGATATGTGGGGGACATGAGTGTGTTCACAGCAATGTCACTGCAGTCCATGTAAAATTTTGAGATATTTCACTCGAGTGTAAAGCTCATGGAGGCACTACACGTAAAGTCATTATCTGAAAGCAAGACATTCCAGTAGTCACTGAAATATTTCATTCTGGAGCATAAAAATTACATTACATCAAATTATATTAACAATATAATGTATATTAATAATATAATGTTGCAGCCAATGTTGCAAGCATGGCAAAAATTGTTTAATAATTTACATAATTTCAGACATTTCGATCTGATCCTGCAAAATGTATAATTGATCAAATCTGCAACAAAATTATTATTTAATAATTTTTAATTAGCTCATCAGTATAGTTGTCACAGATATCTTTTTTTTGTTGAAAGGCTAAATGTATGACTGAAACACACTATGCAAATGATAAAGAACAATTGTTTTGGTTGATATTTTCTCTGATATTATTTCACATAAAAAAAATTGTCAATGTCAGTTCTGTCAGTCAAATTCATGTTTCAGTATGACATCTTATTGTATATGTGTGATTTTAAAAGAAAAGTTAGACCAAACCCCCGGTGGCTTAAAATCGAGCAATAAAATCACAGGGCAGAATTTCTAGAATTTGCTGGTTTATCAATTCAGAGCAAAAATGTTTTCTTTATTACAATGAAGGCTGGGTTTGAAAGAGTGAGAAGGCTTTAAGATATATTCTAACCACTCAGGTGGGTGACAGTAAGGCAGCTGTGTTAATAATTCTATCCACATATGTTTAGTACCAAATCCCATTCGCACCAAATTAGCTTTACAGTGGATATTTTCAGGATTAGTTATTTTCATAGCGATTCAATGACACCTCTCCAGACGCATGTCTTAGGCAGTAAAGTCTGTGTATTATAGGATATACATGTTATATCTATATGTGTTTTTTCCAAAGGTTTAGGAGTTAGGGGAATAAACGTTGAATTCAGTCACCTCCTAAAACAAAAGAGAAATATCTATGGGCTACCATATTGAGACATAGAGGCGAACAAACAGGATGTTTTTACCTTAGGGATTTACTGACCTGCTTTTTTTGTAGAAAATATTAATTTGCTTATGGAACAAGGCAGATCCCACTGTGTTTTTATGTCGTTTGCAGAGCCTGTTCTGTCCAGATGCTGTGTTCAGCATGTAGTTTGCAGAGATTTACAGAGAAGGGATGCTCATTACTACAGACACAGGCTGTGGGAGAATTGTCTGGGTTCTTATTACATCACTTTAAACAACTATTACTTTGTGGGCAAACATATAGTCTACAAGTGCAGCACTGTGGCTATGTTTGGCTATGTCTTTTATTAGACCCCCTCTAAATTGGAGCTCTGGGGTTAGGCCCGTATACAAAAGTACTCTCTTTAAAATTTGGTTACAGATGAGAGGTATTGACAATATTATGCATAAACGTAAAAAATAAAACATATTATCCCTTAAAAGTAGCTGCTTGTTTTGGAAGGCTCTGCTAACTGTAAGTATCCATTCGAACATTTAAAAACATGCATGACATTTAACCAATTTGAACATAAAAAAATGAAATGTTATCATCAAAATCAGGCTTATTCAGCTGTGTCTGCTTGTTGGTTCAAAATCCATTACATCTCTACAACCATCCACCTCCATGTGCAACATTGGACATTGCCCAAGAGGAAACCACTCGTCCACAGATGAGAGGTCTACTCGTCCTCTCCTTGAGAAAGGTCACCAACAACTGGGCTTCAGTTTCTCCTTTCCTTTATTTCCCTTCACTCTTCTTATTTTTCTCTCTCACTTGCCGTCTCTTTGAAACATTGTGTTCAGTGATGGTCCCGCGCCTTATGAATTAAATATACTCACTCACTCCAGCTGTGGTCTGCTCCCTCTTCCACATATTTTATACAAGCTCTCTCAAACAGGTTCAATATGTAGCATCTAAAGGATCATTTCCTTTACCACCTGCAGTAGATGGTGCAGGTGGTGAAGAAATTCACACGATTTTCACATGAAAATCAGACGTAATTTCCATTGAAGGATATCTACTAGAAGTAATTTACGAAATTTAAAGTGTGAGCTTTTGAAAGAGATCTTTTTCTTTTCAAATGGAAGAGTGAATAAAAGAACATGAATCAGACACTAAATGCTATTTTTCAATAAGGTTTGTATTCAGACTAATACTAGTCTGCTCCATTACTATGGCTTCGACCTCCGTTATTTTCTTTTTCTTGCTCTCTCTTGAAACGTGGCCTTTACTCTCCCTGCCTCCACATGTTTTCCAGGGACGTTTATCTAGTTTGCACTGAGATTACAACTCAAGTAAAATTATAGAAAAAGGAATGGTCAACCCCTTAATCATCTTTCTAGAAACTGGCTTCAAAATAAATACTGATCTTATTTAATACCTTCAAGTGTAGGTCCAGTCGCTATCTGACATATGCAGTGAGTGCTTCTGTGAACCATGTTCTTTGGCTGTCAGCGACAGACTCTCCAGGGAAACACCTCAAAGCTACAACACCTCACTTTTTTGTATATCAAGCACCTGGCTCCAGCTCCGGGGGCTTTCATTATTTATTATGTATTCTCCTCCCTCTGAATTACAAGGGCGGGTGTATGGTAGACCTGCCTTCATTCATATGCATTACCTGGTAAACCCCGTTCTAATGCGTCAATACCTGAGGCTTTCCCTGTCAGATAAAATATATGTGTGTGCAGTTGGCACCATGCTGGGATCAGATCACAACAGGGGTTTAAACAGGTCTGCTGCATGTATTTACTTTTAAGAAGACAAGTCGTTTATCTGACAAAGCAGCCCTTTCATATTCCTGAGGGTTATTCAGATTTCTACCTCTACATTTTACAGAGAAAAAGGAATGAAGCTACACCCGCACTGCATGCAGTCTCAAATTGTTGTTAAATGTTTATCTGCAGAAAATTGGTACACAGGTGAATTTTACTGTTGAAAATTGTGCAATTATTATAACTTGACAATAATAAGAGGGATGCATTGTCACTTTGTTATTCATGTATAGGCCAAATGAATAACACAGTGACAAAGCTACTGTAAAACATTATGGGCCTATTTGCTTTGTTGGCTTATGTGTAAACTGTTATTATCAATGCTGTTTTGTACTATGTTTTTATTGAAAAATCATACAACTAAACATTTATAAACATTTACTATTACTGTCTGTAACTGAATTAAGGACCCTTTCAATGTCGTCTAGGTAGGTGTATGTGCTGCATGTATTTCCAATGCATCAGCATCAAGCTAAACTATGATGGCGTGCTGAGACCTTACTCCTGACCTGACCCTTAATCAACTTGCCAAATTAAATTAAAATTGAATTAAAACTGCTTATTGAGTTATTGGTGTGACTGGCAGACAAACACCTCTGATTACAATACACCTGCCCTTCATGATGTAGTGAGGGTATAATCAATATCTGGATATTCTGCAAGGCTTCTGTTCACTGAATGTGTTCTTAGAAATATATTTCCCCTGCTCCTCAAGCACTTGGATGCAGGCATAAGAAGAGCTTCATTATTTTCATCACATTCAGTCTTGGCTCTGCAAATGGATAGAATTTTTTTTGTAAAAAATGAGATTTTATATATGAAGCGTTCTTTCATGAACTTAAGGAACTTCTTGAATATAGAGCTCGGAAATCTAAAAAAAAATCTATAATCAAACACCAAAAGTGAAAGTCCAGAGGGATGACATGATTCAATAACACTTGTCTAATCTAATGCCATCCTTCATACTGTGAGATGTTTAGTGTTAGGGTGTTTGGTGGAGGGGAAGGGAGGGAGTGGGACTGTGTGACAGATTAGTCCTAAGCTGTCTGGTGAAAGGTGGTGTTGAGGTGAGGTGGGTTCCTGCAGTCTGAGTAAGACAACTGAAATGGGTTGGTCGATGAATATGAATGTCCAAACACCTGCAGTGATTGGATGAATGAGATGAAGTCTGGGGCTGGAGCAGAGAGGAAAGACTAGAAAAGTATGAATAAATCTGGCTCAGTGTCATTAATAGACAACAGTCAACTTCTAAAATAACAAAACAGTACAAAAATACTTTGAAATATGGATTGTTAAACACATCACTAGAAAATTCTATCAAGGTCCATTTTGTGCGTTTTTGGTGATTTTATCATGTGATCTTTAACACATTTCTCACTAAATAATGAATAAGAATACTTCAGAGTTATACTGCTTTTCATCAAAACTGAGCCTATTTTTTATCTAATTTAAATTTTATACAGACAGCCATGCTGTGAAATTATATGAAAGTACATTTTGATATTACCTGTGTATTCAGTGTATTCTAAGTAAAGGCAATATAAAATGTCTAACGCAAATCAGAGCATTCTCATAGACACTGATAATTAATTCAGACATATACAATTCAGCATAATCCAACAGGACACTGTGGCTGCCCTGTTTTCTGATGGGGTCAGGAAATGAAGAATAACTCTTTTCAAATGCAGCGAGCACACAGCATCTGACTGTTGATAACCTCCGATTAATATTGACAGAGCCGTTATGCCAGAGGTGGTATCATAGCCAAAACTATTTCATTGATACTCGGGCCAATTTTCCTCGGAAGGTCAAACCGGTCTTTATCCTCTTGGAAAATAACCTTTGAACATCCCTATGTTCAGGAGTTCCTTGATCAGTTTCCATATTTTTTTCAAGCTGAAGGATGGGATACAGGAAGAGATGCAAACAGACAAATTGTTAAAACTGGCATATCAAGTAGAAAAGTAAAAAAAGTTATTTCTGTTTTTGAGGTACGCTACTGATTAGACATGCGGTATTAGTTTCTTTGCAGGTGCAACAAGTAGCACAACCTCCCAATGTGTGTTTGAATAAAAGGAGTTTTGCCACTAAATTCATTTAATTTTATTGTATTTCATTTGGCTACATAATGTTCATGATAACAATCTGAGAAAACTATTATATAAATATAAAAAAAATACTTTTAAGTCTATATTCCCCACGACTTCACAGTGTGTGTCTGCAACACAAACACACCAAACAACAGAGGCAAATCCTGTCTGGTTCGACTTCAACTCAAGCAGCAGGGTCTGCGAGGGAAACAAGAGCAACCAGATATTCACTGTGGAGTCTGTGGAGCCAGCCCCGGGCCTCAGCTGGCCTTTGAGAAAAAAATTTCTGTGGACAAAGATGCTCTTTTGGAGGAACAGTCACTCCGTGTTTATCTGCTCCTGCTTCCCTTGTTGTGTCAGCTCCGAATACAGCCCCTTACCCACACTGCTCAACATACAGTATTTGACTCTGGCCAATGCATATCTCTGCATTTCCTTTTGAGCAATGTACATAGACAACAACACAAGAGCTCAGCTGTATTTAGAGATTTCACATCTGCTAAACAAATAAAATAGTCGCTTGTTCATTTTTTTAATTCTCAAATATATCAGAACCTTGCAATTTCTATTTTATACATTACACATTCTTTGATCTTATAATAATACAAAGATGGCCACTGGAAAAACCTGGTTTTACATAAATCTGTCAAAAAAGTATACAAATCATTCTGCCAGTAAACTTCAGACCGACAACTGTTGTTACTGTTTTGTTTTACAATTTCAGGTGGTGCCAGGAAGTTTGGACCCCATAGAAAGATATCTCATTGGGCCCCACCATCCCACCTCTACAGGCCACGCTAACCCTGAAAATACCACTAAGCGCAAATATGCAGGCAACGTTCCTCACAGTGGAATTTACTTTTTCATGCAAGACTGGCACCTTCTATAAGGAATGTTCTAATGTTCTAAAAATTCTGGTCACTTCATTGTTTCCTGCTCCTCTATCTTTTGCATTGATTTTTGTGGAGTTAATTGATATTGAAGACCTTCATTTAGAGCCTGATCCTGTCTCTGAGTCTGCATTCTGAGTTATTTGACAAGTGTGGTAGGTCTGACACCAGATTTCTAAACTACAGACAAGGGATTTCGTTCTAAATTTGTGTGCATTGATTACTTGATCAAATTGCATCAAACTCAGCATTGCATTTGGTGTGGATATGGTTTGCTTGATATGCATAAAGACAGTCATTTGTGGAATTAGGAAAAAGATGATTGTTAAAAGAACAGCAAGAGATAAACACTCAGAACTTTCTGTTTAGATATGATGTTGGTGGAGTAAAAGTAGTTTATTTCCACCACTCACTCACTACACCCACAACAATATGGCAGACTTACTGTCATCTCTTCTTTTCTCCCTCCTGTGCTTATTTTCAAACTTTTCATCTTGGAAGCCAGATTAGCAACTTGTCCCTGCATCCGTGTGTCTTCTGGATGGGTGCAGAGACTCTGTGGGTGTTGAGATTTGGCCAAGAAAAGACAAAGAAACGTTTGCCATATTAGTGGATTAAATATTCTGTCCGTAATAGGGGTTAATAATTGTACATTGATTTAAAATTGATTAAAGTTCTAATATCCTCCACAGATACAGCACCCCTGTTCTCAGGGAAACCAGAGAGAATTGTCTGTCCACTATATGCATTCATTATCTGTCATTCAATTTCTGTTGTGTCGCTCAAACAATATCCTCAGCCACCTCCATATTCTAGTTATTTGTAGATCTCCTCTACTTATTTGCTCGCCCCCTTCAAAAGAAGATATTTTCATCAAATATCTGGTTCAGTGGACTTGAGACAAATACATCTGCACAGCTGCTCAGAGTCCAGAGACTAATCAGACTACAAATTATTGGCCTTTATTCCCTCTACCTCTATGAAAATTACAGGTTTAAGAGTACTGCTGCGGAGAACAGGTTATTTAACCAGCCCTTTTGTCTTTCTCTCCCCATTCGATTGCTACCTGCCTCCTCCCAGCTGAACTGCATCATCCCTCTTCATTCTCCTCCTCTCTGTGTATAAACAAAGCAATACCTCCAGGGAATAAATCTGTAAGCGAAGGTTTGCTTTGAAAATTAAAGTCTCTTATTGAATCAAATGAAGCATGGACTCAGGGAAAGAGGATGGAAAAGGTCAGCAGAGTGAGAACATTTAATGAATATTGAATCCACCCACCACCACCACCTTTCTGTTTCACTCACACACACACTCACACACTCACACACACACACACACAAACACAGACCCAAACTAAACACACACCTGCAAGAGAGATGTTTAAATCAGAGAAAATGTCCCCACGTATATCTGTGAAAATCTATAAATATAAAAGCAATAACGATAACAATAAAAGTATGTACTTGCAAAATTATTCCGGTGAGATTGAATTTGTTGATCTGGTAACACGTTGTGTTATGAAAAGGCTGGGAAACAGATTATTTAAAGCTCTGCATTTTCTATTACAATGGAACAGACAAAGAAATCGAGTTTGTGTTCATTGATTTCTTTTTGAGAACATAGAAAATATAGTTGCTGTTTTTATTCTTTTCTCTACAAGATTGTGATCTGTTTAAGTCGAACACAAATCTCAAATGATTCCAGTCAGTCCAAAATGGATCTGCGTCCACTTGTGATATAGCATATGTGGCCTAAATATCCCAAAACAAATTCGGGCCACCTCTGGCCACTTTGGTTGATATGCACTATTGCTATGGTTTCATCATTCTATCCAATGGGTGGGCCAAAACCAATTTGCTAAGGGAGTCAATACATAGCGCTTATGCTTTACCTTTTCTCTTCTAGCTTGTATTAGCACATTAATGAAAATGTTTGAGGGTTATATTTTGAAGAGACAATAAATATTATCACAATTTTACATATTAATTAGTATTATTTGTTGGACTCTTGCTGCTTTCATCAATTTGTTTCCCGTTGGAATCTTATCTCTTTGAAAAAGCTTCAAAACAAAAGACAAAACTCTTTCCCTACCTGCTCAACACCAAACAGCCATTAACTGATAAAAACGGTGGAGCGTTTAGCAGCTGAAAAGAAACAGATATTTCCCTCAGGATTTGGCGCAGACCAAAACAAAGAGAGTGAATATTGGACCTCTATTTATCAAGCGGACAAAGACATTACTCCAGATGAATGCTAATTTTGCTAAGTGGATGTGTAGATAACCAATTGTTTGCTCACACATTCACCTGATCAGCTTAAAAGGTAAAAAAACAACTGATTAAGTATTTCTTCTACGTCTCCAGTGCCTCCAAATGAATAAAATTGATCAATTATTACTTTAAATTGAACTAGTTGTGTTTAGGCTTGTTTTTGTTTGTATTCTTCTTACAAACATTGCTGAAATAGCTCAATTGAATGAGATACTTTGTTCGGGATCTTTGGGACAGCACCGTCAGCGTCTCTTGTTCTTGATCATTTAAATTAGACAACACAAAGTTCAGTTTTCTAATTGTACCCTGATGGCAGATGCATCTCATTTACAATCAGGGCTTCTACTCCATATGTTGTCAATACTGTGTCTACTTCATACCCACTGTTTCTGGGATTCAATAAAGAACCTGACCCAACGTGTAACACAGTGAAATTTCAATTAAATCTCAAAACTAAAAATTAGCCTTAAGAGGAGGAGACAGAATCAGGCTGTACTTTAACATTTGATTCAAACTTCATCCAGACCTTTACTAAATAATTTGATCCACTGTTTCCTAAAGTTAATCTTGCTCTAATCTCCTCATACTGCGATTAACCGTGAAGAAAGGTCTTCACATCAAACAAGTGATTTGTTATAGTCATGTGATCCATTTGTGAGAAACATAATTATCACATCTCTGTTCACATGTCAATTGGATTTCATTTGTAAGACTGTAGGTTCATCTCTTGTGCAAAGCTTGGAAGGATAATTGATCTGGGTTTTAAAGGACTGTATTAGTGGATTTGCATGTCACCCACTAGCTTCTTCTCAGATATATTTGAACTTTAGTTATATTTTGAAGAATTCAAAAGGTTCAGGTTAAAGGTCAGACACAATCTTTTAAGCGGGGACTTGAGAAATGAAGCTTATCAAAAGTTCAGTATAGACTTGATTTTAGCCCAGGCTAGCCACAGTTCTCTTTCCCAGACATCCCAACATCGTTCTCCATTCTTCATCGCCACCCCCAGTGTGGATCATACACAACTAATCCATTGCTTCCAGTGATCTACCTTACTTAGAAAAGCCCAAGTCTGTTTCTCTAATTCATAGTAATTTAATTATAATTCACTCATTCTCATTCTCTTTTCATCATTTACACAAGTTGATTTTGATTGTGAGCTAAAAAAGAACCAAACCTAGTCAGCAACTGGAAGTTAAGGGATGAAGATTACACACAGATTTACTGTGACAATCACTGGAATAGTCGTGTTTGTTTAAACATGGACGTAAGAGTCATATAGCAGCTAAGGGAGAAGAATGTGTAACCAAAATTTTAGTTTTTTCAACTGCAGTGTAGCACCAGTAAATGTGTTCTGAATGATTGCCTACATTTTCATTGAAGCTGACTGTAAGACATGGGGACGCTGGCAGCACCGTGCATGATATTACACACACTATTAGGGCCACATCAACCATATCAATTTCCTATTAAAAATGTATTGCCTTTCCATGCCAGTAAGCTTTAAAATAGAAATCCTATAGCTGAATGGGAACCAGGGTCACCGACATAAAGGAGCAGAATCATTTACGGTGTTTTGTTCCAGTCTCTAATAGACCGGTACAATAGAAACCCCTCAGGATTTTTCATTTATAATTAACTGATATAATGAATGAATCCTATTAATAATAACATATGATATTAACCTACTATGAAATAGTAAGGTATTGTAAAATGTAATTCCCTTACAGAATACTTTAAGATCTTCAAGGTGACACGATAACTCATTTGACATTTCACATTTTCGGCTGTACAAGTGAAAAGTTGAAGGTCCCCACTGCTGACAAACTGGAAAGTGTGAGAACACCTGTAAACCAAGGACATCATGAAAAACTGTGGGTATGCAAAAACAAGTGCTCTGGATTAGATATACTGTAGATGTTCTGCATGAATGTGTGTGTGAAAGGTTGAATATGGAGTGTAGGGCTCTGATTAGAAGTGCTGCATAAAGGTAGGCCATTTACCATATAAGCATCAACAAAGGTGGTCAGCATGGTTGGCAATTAGGTGCATAGACAAATTTTGAGTTATGTACAAAGTCAGTCAGAGAAGCAAAGGGTGATGAATGAACCAATCACAAATATGTGAAAAACAAATCTGAAAAATTTGAAAGAAATCTCACGATCCCAGCATCTGAATATATTATGGCCCGACACTCCATCAAATCACCAGCAGCCGCCTCCCATGAGGAGGCTGGTCCTTGCTGAGCTTTGCTGATAAAGCAGGGGCGGATCCATCCAAAACCCTGTGGTGTATGAGTCCTGCAGAGCTGAGGATGAACTCAGTTCAGGACATGGATATCTGGCACATTTAGTTAGGACGTGACAGTCCAGAGACTATCTGCAGCAAAATTCAAAGCCTTTCTCTCTTGAGATCTCTGAAACAGCCTCCTCATCTTTTTCAAAGCTCCAGGTTGAGGTATTACAGAGAGAATCTGTAACAGAAATGAAAGAGGCAGAGGAAGAAGCTGACTTAATTAAACAATAAATCTGATTCTACTGAGACTTATATTTTATAGCATTAATATATCGGACATGTTCGTCTCTGCTATATTATTATTCTGCACTATGGTCTCAAATACAACCAAAATACATGGTATATTTCTTTTTTAGTTGGGTTGTCCGTCCATATGTTGTTACATAAATCTGTCAGTCTATTCACTTGCACTCAAAGATGAACTGATTTGTTTTTTGTGGTCGAAGGTCAAGGTCACAATAAACACATTTTTGTGAACAACCACAGAGAATGTCATTACATATGACACAAACATTCACTTAGAAAAAAGGATGTCCTGATTATAATAGGTCAAAGTTCAAGATACCTCACAAAAGTATTTTTTTGCCTGGTGAACATGGTTCAAAGGTCCAAGGTCACAGTCCATAACATCGGCCTTTAGGACATTTCCTGAGATTTATAGCAGTTGTCTCTTGGACTTGAAGATGAGCTGATATTTAAGAGGTCAAAGATCTAAAATAAATTGTTTTATTTCCCTCTATCAGCAAGCAGTTTTTGTATTTTAAGTCAATAAACATGCATTCAACTTTTTAAAACTTGTTCTACCCTACCACTGAGCATCTGCAAACAGCTATATTTATAAAGTTTAGAAACGCTTCTGTTGAAATGAGTCTGAAATAGCTGTTTGGAGGATTTTGAAACAGTGAACGTTCCATTAGTGAAGAGCTAATTCAAGCCGACTCTGAGTTAATGTGAGGTCTGCTCCCGTTGTTCCATGCAGTTAAATTAGCAAATGTAATAAGATGATCAATGCCTGTTTATTGCGGTCACTTAGGCATAATGACTGTGTTTGTTCAGCCAGTGATTGAATGTAGGCTTTATTTCATTATGCCTCCCCAGCAGCCACAGGACAACAAAACCTGCTTAAAAAAAAAAACACTATCTCACTGTCGCTGTCTTTAATTCTCCTTTCCCCCCTTGTTTTCTCGCTCATGCTTTGTTCCACTCCGTCTCTCTCCTGCGTCCCACTGCTCTCACACTCCACTGGCAGCCTATTCCTCTCTGTCTACCTAATGGAAGCCAAAGGGAGGCAAAATGATGCCGTCATCAAACATGGTTTATGTAACAACGGTGATACCGTGGGCTGTGTGCTGTGCAGTGGCCTCCCTCTGGCCTTATATCTCTCTCTCTCTCTCTCTCTCTCTGTTTCTTGATTTCCTACTCCCGAGACTCGGCGGCAGACACACAATTGCGCAGGCTCACCCTATGAGGCTCACACAACCAGTGACAACCAGAACAACACTCACTTCCCCGTTCAGTCCCTTTGTGATCCATTAACCCCACCGATTTTTATCTTCAAATACGTCAAGTAACCTAACGGAGTACAAGGGCATCCTTAATTAGACTACAGAGATACCATGTTTGTGTCCAAGACAACACAAACCAACCATTCCAATCTGAAGCTAAAGGTGCTCTTTCTAAAACACGACATGAAGGCTTCAAAATTCAATGTCCCACTCCTTATAGTTTGAATGCAATATTCAAAGTTACGCTCTTGTGCAGGCTAATTATAATATAAATTGTTTGTCTAATGACAGGGTTAATATACTGTGTAATTAAATGCTTTTATTTATATATATTTTAAATGTGCAGAGAGAACAGGCTGTTCTTATGCTGTTTTCGTAGGAAAAACTACCTGAAATTAATCTAGTAGAATTTGTATTTATAGAGCCAGGAGGCTGGGGACACGTGACCTATGTACTGCTGTCTCCCTGTGATATGAAACATTGCCAAGAATGGTTTTACACAACCCAGAAACACAACTGTTTCATTGAGTGTGGCTCCGTCAGCAGCAGATTCATTGTGGACATTTTTGATCATTACGCTGCAGAGATCACATGTTGTTTACAGCACACCGACACCTGCGTCTGCTCTCATCAACAGAAGCTGTCTTGATGTGTAGGACACTACTTTTTCATCCTAAAGTATTTGTATAATTTTTTCATTTTTATTTTTGGATCTGTCTTTAAAATATCATCAACACACCCACTGGCTCCTGGTGAAGGGTCTCGGGCTGTGTACTCACATCAGCTCATTTGGACATTTTAACTGCGAAGCCTCTCACTTGGACACTTGATCTCACATACAGGAAGTCAGGAGATTATTGTGTCTGAAAGCAGCTTGAGACGCATAGGGGAGCGAGGAGCTTGGAAAGATTTTTTCCAACTGTAAGTGCATATAAAATTACATCAAGAACCAAGAGTTAAGGTATTCATTATGCTGCATGTTAAAAGTGTATTGGTTCATGATTATAGATGCATTAATGTGAACATCACCTGGTCTGCTGTGTCCTCAAAAGACGTTCCGATGAAAATAAATGTGTCCTCAGATGACTAAACTGCCTTTCGCCTTGGTGAAATTTTTGGATTTCAACTAATGTTTTTAAAAACCCTAAAAGTTAATTTTTCATTCTTTTGTCAGGGAAGTAATAAAAGATTTCTGTAACAAATGGATACAAAGTGTTACGTTTGTACTATTATGTAATTTGTTTCTCTTTTGTTGTGCAGCCCTGAACTGCTGCAAGGCACCTTCCCACGACTCCATTATTCATCCACTCTCTCTTTGTCTCTCTCTCTCTCACTTCAATTCAATACAATTCACTTTCAGTTAAATCTGATTTATTGACGTTAACGTTCTGAAACAATATTATCAAGGCGATGGAGTGAAAGTTATTTTGGTCTATCTGTCCGTCCCTCTTCCTTTCCCCCTCTCTTTCTCCCAGCTTAATATTTTGTAAGTGGATTCAGTTCAGTTATGGGAACTATTTGCATGGATGCTGTATTAAGGTTTTCTTTTCGAAAGCGACAAACTCAGACGATCAATAATAAAAATCTTTCCCTCATCTCATCTTATATGAAATCGAATAAGCTTTCCTGGCACCAATATGGGTTGTACGTGCGTGTGCATATGTGCGTGTGTGTGTTTGTGTGTATTACTTTATCTGCAGTGGGGTCCAAAAGTCTGTCACCACAGTTCCCAGTCACATGAACTCCTATATTGCCTGAAGTAAGGTATGGTTTCTAAATACAGGATTTATTGGTTTCTTCACTGTATCTTTTGTATCTCTATGGTCAAGAACCAGAGTGCATGTTCATGAGACACACATCACAAATGTCCATATAACAATAACAGTAGGTAAATGGAGCAAGCAATAAATGCTAAGTGACACGAAATCATAAAATATCAAAACCTATTTAGATATGACCTTTCTTTTCAATGTCAAATAAATGAAAAAATACAGTAGTTTGTATTGTTTTTATAATTGTTTTAATTGAGCAAAGAAAATGGACTCATCCAGCAGCTGAACACACTCCGGATGTTCTTTCTGCAATTGAAAAGATACATTATTCAGAGTTTCCCGCAAATGTGTTGTGTTGTGTTGTGTTTTGTTTATCGATAATTCCCCCAATTTTCCTCCTTTACCTGGGAGAAAAATCCTACTTCTTCTGTAGTCTGATGAGTGTATGAGTGTGTGCAATTAGGGCCTCTGTGTTGGTATATGTGCTCTTCTGAGTCCCATTCTAGTTTACTTTATTTTCACCTTATGTACAGTTCGTTATAAATCAGCTCCATGAAGTTTAACTGTGGAGACTGTGCTGCTCTTTATCTGGTAAATTTTCCGTCTTCTTCTTTTCTACTAATGTTTCAGTTCTTTAAGCCGAACCCCTGAGCAACCGGTTGTTTTTGAGTGCAGTCATGATGATCTAATGATGCACGTAGTAACATGTACATTAGTAGCAGAACAGCTTGTTTTAACCTCGGCTTTTGTTTGTTAATCCTCAACAACTGTTAATGCACAGTTAGTGCAGAGTATGTATAATACATATCACTATTCTGTGATCTAAATTTGTTAAGCTTGGGGCAGTTTACCAACTACCATTGGAGAGGCGGTGGTCTAGTGGCAGAAACTTGAAACTCTGGTTCGACTCCATGGAGAGACAATGAAAGATGGACCTGGATTGATCTGTCCAAAAATCCAAGAGTCTCCCTACCCTGTCTAGTGCCACTGAGCAAGGCAACTTACTCCCCCAACATCTGCTCCCCGAGCGCCGTACATGGTCGCTCACTGCTCTGTGTGTCCTGCACCAGATGGGTCAAAAGCAGAGGTTAAATTTCCCTACCTGCATGAGTGAGCCTTTGCATGTCTGTGCATGTCTTTGGGACTAATATATGCATCTTAAACCATACTCTTTTAACTGTTATTAATGTATCTCACATTTAAAATTGAAAGAATAAATTGCAGTATAACGTTAAGGGACTGTTGCATGTAAATTAAGCGAATGTTAATGAGGAAAACAAATCCAGCTTTTCTATATATATATAATAGTTGATATGATACGGTGAAAAAAACATGATAGTTTCTCATTCTTTTCAGCTAAACTCCTTCGAAGAATATACACCGACGGATCTGAAAGTAAACGTATAGTTGTGAATAGAATATGAATAAATGATCCAAGCTTTCAAGCTACAGTGGAAACACAATCTAATTGTAATTTCACTGAGGCTCCAGGTCGGTTTTGAGAGGACATGACCTGTTCGCTTGTGATAAGACGGACTCAGACTCCCAGCAGCAGCAGCGGGTCCAGGAGCCTGCGCTGAGGACGGACCGCTCGTGAGGATGCAGCATCCAGGGGCGTGAGCACGTGGAGGAATTCTATTTGCTCAGAGTCGCCGCTGCCTCCGTTGCCTGGTAACGACGCAGCGCTGCTTTCCATGAATTGTAGTTTTAAAGAAGATCGTTTCCGCTCCAGTGACAGCCACAGGGCTGCGAGAGAAAACTACATATCCCATGATGCAAGTGTTGCGGAAGCGCCCTCCCCTTTAAAGCACATGACTCACGACCCGAGCCACAATAACAGTCACAGTTGCAGCGTCTTCCGGCTAATTTGACTGACCTAGGTTGTGTCTTCCAGCTCCTTTCCTGTCTCTGGTTGTGTGTAGTTGTTGTTAAAATGCAGTTGCAGGGTTTAGTTGTTGCTCTGTGTCTGTGTTGTGGTGTCACGGCTGGAAAATACTCCCGGGAAGTGAACGAGCCGGAGCCGAGCGGTAGTGATGGACACACGGTGGAGTTCAGGATAGCGAAGCTCAACCAGGTGTGGGAGAAAGCCATGAGGGTAAGTGTTCCAATCTGTGGTCTTTGGTGATGGTCTGTACTGCTCAAATCTGTGGTCTGTGGTGTCTAAATCCATATCTGTAGTGTTACAAGATATGGTCTGTAGTATTAAAAATATATGTCTGTTGTGTTAAATATATGGTCTCTAGTGTTAAATCTTTGTTTGTTGTGTTTACATCCATGTCTGTAGCGTTAAATCTATGGTCTGTTATGTGTAATCGATGGTCTGTAGTTTAAAAGGGATGCTGAGCTCTACTGTTACCAGCTGTAGTTCCTGTACACTCTGATTCGACCACACTAACACAGTAAGGAACAGTAGCTGGTGGTTAGTGAAGCTAACTATATACAACAACATGTCTGTTTCAGGCCGTGTGTAGCACATTGATAATTGACCTAATAAAAGCTAAATGTTTTTTAGTTAAATCTATTTAATTGCATGTGAAAAAGAGGGGAACACTGAGAGACAGGGGCCCCGCTAGAATTTTATAATAATATAATGTAAAAAGCTGCAGAACTTCCCTTTTTAATTTTCTAAAATTTTCTCCAGTAAAGTCATCTGAAACTTGAAATACAGACAGCTGTCATCACCTTGAAAAAGAGTGAGGAGCAATATCTCTGTCACCTTTTTATGGATTTAAAAAAAATATTATTTAATATGAGCAGGTGATAAGTGCTTTAATTGTAACGTAGCCTAATTTCCCTTTAATTTAATAAAACATTCATATAACATTATATTTTATTATACTTAATCAGAAAGCCTTCCCTGATTTTATTTACGGTTTAGTTTCCTATTTCTGTTTCATAAGACGTGTTTTTATCTATTACAGTTGTTTTAAAACTGTTGACTTTATGAAAAGTCTTTTTTATCTAGCTGCAATTGTAAAGCATTTAGTGTGGATTTGAAAAGTGCTCCATAAATTTGCTTTTAGTGTCATTTTTTTGATGATGATTATTAATTAATGTCCAATGGTAAAAACAAATGGTGAAGCAAATCTTCTTCAGCACACCATGCTTTACTCATTACATGACCTGCCCTATTTTCAGACCAGTGCAGACTGTGGTTTCGAGGTTTGTCATAGAGGTTGGAGAGAGGATAGGGTTGAGTTTCAAATTGTGAAGAATGTTTCCGTCTCTACTTGAGTTTAATCCTCTCTAGGGATTGAAATTTTCCATTATCACTGATCGAACCCCTACAGTTTATCTAACTTACCTCCCAGCATAATTTGCAGCTGTCACACTGTTACTTTTTTCTTTGTCACTGTTTCTATTTCCAGTCCCTCTCCTCCCTTCTCTCTGCTCAATCTTTCTCCCTCCCTCTGTCGCAGTAGTTTTACGATGTCCCTTGTTTTGGTCCTGATAGACGCAGTTGTCCCCGGTGCAGCAGTCTGAGCTGCACAGTGACCTGAAGATTCAGGAAAAAGACGAGATGCAATGGAAGAAGATGAAGGCGGAGGGCCTGGATGAAAATGGGGAGAAAGAGGCCCAGCTCAGACGTAACTTCAATGGTGAGACAGTCTCTGCTCACTAGCACAATCAGGAATTGTGTCCTCACTACACCCCTGAATTCACTGTTGAGTTACTCTGCCCTGAATGTTCAACCACAAATCTTGGCAGTCGCCCTCTGTGCTGATTATTTAATGATTTTGACAAGTAATTAACACCACTAACACCAAGGAACACATTAGTGTTGACATGGAAGCTTAAATGTAATAAAAAAAATAATAATAATAATTCCTGTTCTATCAGCGAAACACGCCCCAGAGGATATTTAATTTCTCATCTCTGCCAATGTTAGTTTTTGTTTTTACAGAAATTACAAGGGTAGCTTTAAGGAATTACTTGCAGATACCATTTCGCAGGATGAGAGATTAAACGTGAAATATGTTAACCTTGGATTTAAGATATTTTTTTGCTTACAGCAGCTGCACCTATTATAATTTCGCACAGGTTTTAACCTCAGAGTTCATCCACACAAATACATCTTCAATTAAAAACTCATCACTGTTGCCACGTTACCGCCTGCCAAATGCAAACAAGTTTTGAAACGCTGCTGTTCCCTCTTCTTCCAACTAACTGCAGATTAGAAAAACAGCTTCCTGTTCTCACAACCCGTGGGAATGGTCACATGAAATGAATTACTATGGACAGGGATTACAATAGATTCTAGGCTGAAGTGCACATATTAGTATGAATGTAGCTTCATATACAGCTACTGTTCCTTCATGAGATGAGGGAACAGGACAGTCATGATTACACCCAGAGCTGGTGTATTCGTGTGTGAAGGGTTCCTCACCAGCCATATACTGAACACCAGTGTGTTTAACATTCTGCTGCCATCAGCCAGTGGACTTTCTTCCCTGTGCAAGTCCCCCCATCCTGGACTCTCTAACTCTCCAACATTAACTCTCCATCCGAACTCCTCAGTGGAGGAGTGACCTTCCAGCTCCAGGCAAAGCATCATGGCCACATTGTGCTCCTTTTTGATGGATAAATAAATCTTTTTTAGGAGGACCTCATCTCTCTTTCACTGAAACACACCAATCTACTTGAGTCATTCTTCTTGGGCGGAAAATGTGTTCCTGTCACTATCAATTATTTTCGACTTTTTGCAGCACTTCCTTCTGATCCTCTCATTTTGAGATGCCAAGAGACAGGAGTAGACAAAACACTCTTGTAAATTGGTTGATCTTGGACCATAAACTTGTTTAACTCTCAGCACTCGTTGCAGATCAGTTGCAATACAATAAAATGTAAAATATCATTAAGATCTTTCACCCTGTTTATGAGAATTATAAAGCAGACGTGTGGACACTGTCCTAATGGAGGGTCAGCAGTTAATAAGTGACACTGATGGGTAACTATAGTGTTGGGATGATGCTGAGTCAGCTGATGCAATCTGAGTTTACTGGAGCAGAGCAATGAGGGTAGAGCTTCTTCAGAGCAAAGTCCAACTCTGTGTTGTGCTGTGTGTATCAGTCCAAAATGTTGGCACACTACGTGATCGAAGATAAATTGTGTTTTAAAGTATTTTTGCACATAACTGGCATATTTTAAACAAATTAGTTACAGAAATGCTAAGTACGCGACAACATCATCAGTGTTCTGTTATGGGAAATTAGTGTCCTGGAAGGTTTGGATGCACTTGAATCTTGTCCCTTTTTGTTGCCTTGTTGTGGAAGCGTGCTGCCATCCAGGCGGGAGGATACATGAGAATGTCCTTCCTCATTCATGCTCCTCTGTAGATATTAGGTTTTTCATGTGTGCTACATTTGTCAGGGAAAATGTCTGCTTCACGAACCAACCATTCTGTGTTCGTAGCTTATTTTCCGCTCCTGATTCATTAGGGATGCTGCTCCCTTTTTCTGTTCTTTTCAACTGGTGTGGCGACTGTGGAATAAATGAGTTCCTGTCAAGGGTTGGGTGGCTCTGGTTAATTTGTACTGTGAAATGTGCGAGACTCTCTCATTTTCAATAATTAATGTATATGTCTTAGTCGTTATATTCTCCTGAGCTTCTTTTCATGACAGGCTCAGTTGTAAATGCTCACAGGCTTACGTCGGCATCATTTATATCAATGTTAATAAAAAATTAATGTGCTTTTGTTGTTCAGTGATCTTGGCCAAGTTTGGGATGGATGGGAAAAGAGACACACGGCCGCTTGAGAGCAACTCCCTGAAGGACCACGACACCAAGGAGGGAGATATATTTGATGATCCCAGGCTCAACAAACTCTGGAACAAGGTACATGTTTGTATTTGTGTGAAAAGAGAGGAAGAAAAATAATTATAAATGATATTATATTATATATGCTTAAACCATTTATATATATATATATAATAGTTTCCTCACCCCACACGTGGAACATAGGGTGGTATGTCAAATTAATTTAGGTAGATAGATAAATCAATGAATAATATACATATACAATATATAACTGACAACAGAGTAACAGTCTTTTTGACATCAATACTCCAATATCATATGGGCCAAAATAAACCTAGGAAACAGAGCGCAACAGTTTAACTCTCTAGTGCATTTTCTAATACAGGGTAAACCAATAAAAGATATCTTCCACATTGACCTAAATTTCTCTTATTACAATCGTATTCATCTTATTACATAATACTATCTTGCATGAAAAAATAAACCAAACTAAACAAAAATCTCTGTGGCATCATAGGCCATAACAGATTGACTTATCAACATGTAGTGTCACTTAACACCAATGGACTGATCTGCCTCACCTCTTAGCTCTCCTTCAGCCAGTGACAGAGACAAACTAGCTTGTTTGCATTCTCAGAGTTCAAGGCTGCCCTCTTCTTCTGAACTATGGGAACAAGGAGTGAGAAGAGTCTCTCAGAGACAGAAGTGGCAGGGTTGGCCAGATATCTGTGAGCCAGGACAGACCGCTGCTGATGGGTGCCTGCCTGGGTCGAGCACCACTGCAGTGGGCACTCCTCCATGCTGAAGCTGGGCTACGCTTTATCGAGGCTCAGAGCCCTGTTATGTTCCATTTCGCATGAATAATTAACGTAAATGTTTTTATTAACGCACTATTCCGACATATATATATATATATATACGTTTGTTTTATGACATAAAACAAACGTATACAATAATCTGAGATCAGTCGACACGACTTAAAACACATGAGGTATACTCAATGATTTCCCCGGTGAAAGGTCTTTGATGTCACAGTTTTCTCTCAGCAGCACCAATAGACCTTTACAAAGTAACACATACATTTTTTTTAAAGCACAAAATAAAATATTTTATGTCTACAGGCCCATCATTTCATACGCTTGTGCGTTGGCATCTATGCAGCTTGTTCAGGAATGAAAATCAAGAATCATAATTACTCAAATTAAACAATTTAAGTCTCGAGTTGCTTCAGCAGGAAGGTTCAGGGACAATCAAGGCCGGAACTCCAATGTTCACAAACAACATGTATCTTCTATATGTCATGTGAAATGGCACGATAGACTTCTTGCGTTATACAATCTGTTGATTTTATAAATATTTAGATGTGTAGATTACAGTCATTACTGTATTTCATGCCTCCATCCTCTCCAGCCACAATATACCTGTTGACCTGCTATTTCTAACTCCTTCTGTCTCCGATAACTCGACCTGCACCAGGCCAAGAACTCGGGGAAGTTCTCGACTGAGGAGTTACTGAGCCTTAAGAGGGAGTTCCAGCACCACAAAGACAAAGTCCATGAGTACAATATCTTCATGGACACAGTCAGCAGGACTGAGGGTGAGCAGCGTGAATAACTCACTGTGCACTAATGCCTTTTTTATAGATTTTTTCGGAAGCCAAGTTTATGTGCAGTTAATCCCTGTTCTCCTCTGTGCTGCTGTGTCACAGCAACATATCACATATGTTTTCATATTAGACAAAATTATGCTAAACTTATGCTCCTTTACATAAAATGTTGGAAGATTTCTGAGAAATATTGCAAGATCTATATTTTCTATGTATCAGGAAAGTTTCTAACATACAGATATCCAGTAAATACCCAGGCCCAAGTGAAGAAGGCTCCCTTTCTGTTTGTTTAATCTTATTTACGTAGATGGCAGGTATCCCCCCCCCCCCCCCCCCCCGCGCTCTGTGCTCTATCAGTAGTTGTCACATCATATCAGAATGTGAGTTTTAAGTCGAGCTGACAGGACCCACTGTGTTTCAAATGGACACAGGAGACAGGTGCATCTCTTTCGGACGTTGATTGACAGTTTGCAGACGTTTTGTGCCAGGACTTTTTCGTTAGATCTCCAAAGTGCTGTGTTTCTGCCAAACAAGCCAGGGGTATTTTTCGGCTTGTCTGAAGCATTTAAATATTAGCCAATCACATGTTGCCGGGAGGGGGAGTCTCCCCGTGCACCACCACCACCTCCGCATACCGCCGGACATTTTGGTCTAAATGTCAACCGTTATCATCAAGTCAGTGTTGCATTGTCCAGTTGGCCTTTGTCCGCTTTTTACCTCCAGACCTTTTTCAGGGATGAAACAGTAAGGAACCTCATCTCCTCACTGACAACTCCACCAATAAGAATAGACTCACAGGCTACTCAGGCTTCTTATGGAAAAAAGATGTGATACAAGCCAGAATAAAAATCCAGCCACGTAAAATGCATTAACATTTTACCTGTTATTTTACGACTAAAATTAAACTCCTAATTAAATGCTGCTTTTCTTGACCTCTTTTTCATTGCTTGAATTTCTCTCCTCTTCATCCTCTCCTCTAAACCACCGTGCTATCCCCTAACCTCCCCCCTTGTCTCTCTGTCTCAACAGAGATACACAAGAACGTGATCTCTCCCCTGGAGGGTGACGTCAAAGAGAATGTGCTGCACCAGAAGCACACGGACCTGAAGCAGAAAATGAGAGACCTCAACCAGGGCTTCGAGCGCCTCAGCAAGCTCAGCCACGAGGGCTTCACCGAAGACAGCGGTGAGGGAGACATAGCACGCACAGGCGCACTCACACAGCTCACCTCTGCATCTCAGTCTTACTGCATTTATCTCATCAGCTCAATGACTTGGATTTGTAATCAAAGTAACACACTGTGCTGTACTGTGAATCATGACTGTTTGTGGCGACGGGTTAAGCTACATGTATGAGGCAGAGCATCAAAAGCGTGCAGATCTCCTTGTCTTTACTAGTTGACTTCCTCGTCCATGTCTTCTATGTGCATGGAACATCTGTTTCATCCTGAGATATTTGTATTCTTTTTACTATTTTTATCTTTGCATCCGTCACGTGTTGGAAACGTCATCAACATGCCTGTTCCCTCACTGTGAGTCCCCTAGATAATCTCCTGCTGTATTGTCACATTGGCTGATTCGGATTATCCAGAGTTTTTACTTTGGGGTTTGGCAGGAAAAACTCAGGTGAGAGTCCACTGAAACTGTCAGAGAACTGACTCAGACTCAGACAAATGGGAAGCATCTGAAAAATACGATTACAGAGGGTGTTATTTACAGCAGCTTGGAGTGAAGCATCCATTCACTGTCCTTGTGATGTGTCTCTTGGAGGAAACATTTATTACTCCAAGTAGATCGTTTTATTGTTTCTGTAATTCAGCTGTTTTGAATCGAGGCCGCTGCTGTGCAGGTTTCAGTGGGAGTCTGTTGTGGAGTTTAGACGAAGGCAATGTTCCTTCTGCTGATTCATACTGACTACTTTACTTCCTCTCTACTCACTCCCCTCCAGGCTGGTTTGTCACCTGAGCACAAACACTGTTAATCTCCCTCTAACTGTTTTCTTCGTCTGCTTTTTATTATTAGTGCAGTTTTGTTGTGGCAGAAACTCGAGCTGAGATATGAATGCAGGCACTTACTTTCTGTTTCTCCTGTTTCATATTGAGTATATACACCAATGATTGAGCAACCAGGACAGCTTGTTACTGTGATTGTATCTTAGAAAACATCTGCTGTGACTGCTCCTCTTCAAAGCTCCCCACCCTCTCGACTGAACCAGTATTTGTGAGGCTCCAAGCTGTCTCCTTGGATTGTTTATCTCTTCATCTCTCTGTCTGTCTGTTCGTCCTCCATAGAGTTTCGGGAGCCTCGTGTGATTGAGCTGTGGGAGTCGGCCAAGAGAACCAACATCAGCGAAGACGAGCTGGACTCTCTCAAGGTGGTGCTTCAAAATTTCTCTGGGACATTCCTGTTCTTGGATATAACTTTTTGTTTTTATCAGAATTGCTGCAGTCCAACTCTTAGAAACTCTAAATCAAGAGCTATCCTGGTAACGGCAGTATTAACTTTTCCAGTATATGTGGTAGTGAAGTACTACTTATGTATGGTGAGCCATGAAGCCAAGAGAGCACCTGATTATGGTCACAATTTATGCATTACAAATTTGAAATGCACTGAAAGTATTCCACTCTCCTGTCTCTAAGCGTGCTCCTTTCACCCTTTGTCCCATGGGCAGATGAATGCGCTGAGCATCTCATTTCCAATTTCAATTTTTTAAAGAAATCTAGCTCCCAAGTTCAAGCGAATCTCAGGGAAGCAAGCGGATCCTATTTTCTGTGTGACATTTTTGATCTAGTTACTACTTAAGATGCATATCAGATCCCCTGTGCTGCTGTGCATGTAATTGAAGGTGAACTGAACTTGCACCCCTGTGTGTTCGCTGCCCTCCTTTTCCTGGTCATTTAGGAGGAGTTGCGTCACTTTGAGACCAAGGTGGAGAAGCACAGCCATTACCAGGAGCAGCTGGAGCTCTCCCACCAGAAGCTGCGACACGTGGAGGCTTTAGGAGACAAGGAGCACATCAAGAGGAACCAGGACAAGTACAACACACTCGCTGAGAAGACCAGGGAGATGGGCTACAAGGTGAAAGTGTCAGCTTTTATTCCACAGACTTACTTCCTCCAAACACTACACAGCTACTGAAGACGGTCTAAACTCATATGTTGCAAAATGGGAAGAGGAGAAAACTGCACTTTAGTCGAGGACAAAGGTTAACAAGTCTTCTTATTGTTATGGTTGTAGAACGGTAGGATTCATAAACCATGTGTTAATAAACAGTAGGTCATGTGATAATGTTGAAAAGCTCCTTAAAGAAACGCTTCGCTCGAACCTCACACAAAGAAAAATCCTTTTATAAATACTGTCCATTAATATTTACACATGGTCGACAGCAGTGGTAAAACCAGAAATATTTACTATAGTACAATGACATATGGTGTGGGAAAGTTGTGATTGATAAATCCGGATGCTTTTTCATATGACCAGAGGTTAATGCTAAATAAATATTAGTTCCGTCTGTCATCTTTATTTCAAGACCTTCCAAAAGGTGTTTGTATTGATTTACTATATTAACAGTAGTAATAGTACAATCATGTGGACTAGCATAAAAAAACTCATTCTGGAGGAAATTTTTACAGTAAAACTAGTAGTTTAACTAACAAGATGCATCTCCAGCTCAGAATATCTCTATTAGCTCCACAAATCTCTCTGTCTGTGTGTTGCTCAAATATCTCCAGGACCAGGAGTGTCAAATTTGCTACTATTTAGACAGAAGGTATGTTAAATATTAAAAAAACTTTGAATAAACAGACGACCAGCACTCTGTAGCGGTGGCAGGGACTCATCACTGTAAGGGATCTTGCCAAACATGATAACAGTAGGTTCATGCCAATGGCAACTGAGAAGTGAGCTTCCTGAGCTCCTCGAGCTTCACTGAACTTTGAATACACAGGTGAACTGCTCTCTGTGCAGCTGCAGCGGTTTAGGTCAGTTTTGAATTGCCATGGCTGACTTACTGCAGGTCACTTTTACAATTTCAGAAAGAAAGCAACAACCAGCAATAACGCAGTCCAAACAAACAGCACATTAGGTTTAGAGTGGACACTGTGCTTGTTAGTGTCACTTCAGAGAACAGGGTGATTTTTAGAAAGTATATTTTGCACAAATAGCATATTTGATCCTGAACATCAGATTAACAGGAACATGTTTGTATTTAAATTTGTGTGTGGTAGTGGTTACTTGTATTGACATTAGCCACTTTGCCACTGACTGTACATTCTTTGTCTCGCTTTCAGATGAAGAAACACATGCAGGATTTGTCCAACAAGATCTCTCGTCAGGGACTCCAGCACAATGAGCTCTGAGCGGCTCAGATCGAGGTCATTACGTCGGTGAAGGTTGACTGAACTGAAATAATCTGCTCTGTAACTACACACAATGTATGCCACATTCCCCATATTCCCTTTCATCCACTGTACAAAGAATCAGTTTTTACATTGAAGGTTTTCTACTTTTCTAGTGTTCTTAGTTGTTGATTTCACAAATGTCTGCATTAATGAATTTGTTTGTACATACTGTGCGTATGAGAGATTTCTTGTTTATCAGCTGGACTTATTGTGAGAACTACCAGGTCAGGTTTTCAGACGGGGTCTACATGAAATAAAAATTACTCTGCAGCGAATGACAGGATGGTTTGGAAGAAATGTGAGCTTGTAGTACAAAAACTGAAGATGTAGCTTCACTCCAACAGAACCAAATGTAGTGTGGGTGGTTGTTGTTAAGGGCCAGACAGCAGCAGTTGAATCAGACTCAACCAGATGATGTATCGAAGATGGTTCAGGTCCTGGGGGGCGGACAACCACCTGCATCAGAAGACATATTGGCACATCGATGCCCAGACAATTTATTTACACCTTCCTGTCCTCAGCTCTGCAAGTAATAACTGCTCCATCACATCAGCCGTTCCTACTGTAATGACTCATGCTTCAGTCTGCTGAAATACTGTGACACTGCTGTCATTGTCCGATCGATATCAAATGGAGTATGCTTTGCGAATTCGGGTAAGAAACACTGAAACCTGAAAATGTAACAGCAATCTTTAATGTTCAGTAAGATACATGTGCCAACAACATACAAATAATAATAATTAAAAAATATAGTTCAGTATCATTCATATAGTCTTTGACTAAATAAAAGCAGCTACTATTTACAAAAGTTATTCTTGTAATGACATTGACAGACAGTGGTTTGAAATAAAACAAAAAATGCCTCTTCCCCCGTGTTCTTTCTCCTCACCTCCTCCTCAGAGACACTGGTGAGGAACTGCCACCATAAATATGAATTACCCTCAAATATTGGACTATTTGTCCTGATGATATCAAGAGGGAGGTGAGAAATTGGAGCACACACACTGCGCTTTTCCATTCATCAATTCTTGCCCTCTTATGGACCAGAAGCAGAGACATTGATTACAGGGATGAATAATGTTACTGGCTGGCTGATTACTCAGTCATGTCCTGCTTGGGCCACATGGGCCTGGATTAATGCAATTTGCAACCGAGATATAACTCAAAGCTGCTTATTTCAATCGAATGCTTTTAAGCTCTTAGGTGGAATGATTGCCGAGCTTGCTGGGACTCTGAGCAGCTGATTGCAGGTGTCAGTGCGATGGGAAGAAGGGCTTGATCTCATTGTGGGATCTAAACTGGTGATAAATAGTATGAAATCAAGCAATGGCAGTAGCTAACAATCCATGAGAGAGGACACAACAAATACAGCCTGCCCCCAATCGACGAGATCTATCCAGAATAAGAATTTCCAACAAATGTCACCAGCGTCTCACTTCTGTTATATCGGTCGTAAACAGTCGTTCGCGGTGTAATGTTCGTTGTATATTGACCGGCAGTCATCCTGAGAGAATCTTAAAAGAGGTGCAAAAAAGTTCCTCAACAGATGCCACAGTGTGCTTACGTGCCATGCAGCCAACGAAAAAGTTCTAGGTTAAAAAGGAAACAAATTCAAATCTATAAGTGAAAAGAAATTACAGAATATAAACAAAACCCATCCATGAGGCAACTGCATACAAAATCTATCCAGAGATGTCCTATTTTCTTCTTTATATTGGAATGGATTGTTTGCGGGAATACAACTGTACACTGGTACAACTCTGTGTATGTGTGTGTGTGTCTTTAAGTGTGATGATCAGCTGCATTTGAGCATGAAGCTTATTCAGAGAGATGGAGAGAGTCAGTAATGAAAACGTGTTTTTAAAGTGTCATCAACTCAGTCATTGCACTCAGCGCGGTGGCCTCGCCGCCGGTGCTCCTGCTGAGTCAGTGTGTCCTCAATGCTCTGGTCAGGCTCCGCCCCCACTCGCTGAGCCGTTCCCATGGCAGCGATGTCGAGGTGGGCGTACCTGAGGGAGCCCTCTTCTGGTCGGCAGAGAAGAAGAAACTTATTTCATATGTTTCTGCCGTTTGACACATGTTCTTTAAACTAACAGGAAACACATGCTATGTAATATATTGTTCACTTACCGATACCATTTAATAAGGGACATTTACCTACCTGATAGTGTTCTCCATTTATCTTTCAAGCATTCATCTTTGATTTAAAGAATCTGTAAATTGCTTTAAACTAGGATGTTAACTCTAATTTAAAAATCCTTACCTGAGAAGTGTAATATGTTTAAACGGCTATAAATTCTGTGTCACTATATTAAATTGCTTCATTTTCACCACCAGAAAATGTCTTCATTATGCCACATCAATCAGTAGTAAGTAGCAATAAAAATAAATTCACGTCAGTTTTCTATGAATAAATTTCCTCTCCTTGTTCATTAAGTGTCTGTATTGGTTGAATCTAGTTGCTGCAAAAACACATTTTCATTTCCACACTTGTTTTTTATAAAGCTCATAAAAGAGATGGATGTCAGCAGGGGAATAAGCACCTGTCACTGCATCCTATCAAGAAAACCAACTATGAATATATAAATGGTTTTTCGTCTTTCGTGATGTCGTGTCTGTGTCTTGTGGTGGGGGGGCAGAGAGGGACAGAGATAAAGTCTAAAATCTTCATTTAAGGCTCTGGACCAGCAGAGGTGCGGAGCGTTACCTTTGACACCACGGTGCAGGCTGGAGACCGGAGCTGACCTGGACTCCTGCAAGTCCAGCTCACTGTGCAGCAGCTCTCTGGTGGTTTTAGCCAGCCGGAGACTGATGGGGATGTTGACATAGTTAGTCGTCCTGTCAATGTGGAGCCCAGCGTCCAGGGTCCCAGACGGAGGAGCTCCACAGGGAGACCGGAACATACCTGAAGTAAAAAATCCCCAAAAGAGCTGTTGAAGTGGCAGCCTGGATGATCCTGAGCCAGCACTGTGAAGTCTCAAACTGGATTATGACGCTGCCCCTCTTTTACATAAAAATCTCTACGTTTATTGATGACAATGAACTCATCAGTAATGTAATTATCTTACCACAGGCTGAGGCTTGAGGTGGGGGGACCGGCTTCTTTAGAGCCAGGTCCGCACTGTCGTCACGTTCCTCTCTCACGTAGAGATGAGCATCTGACAACAGGTTTATTTAGCACATTAGCATTTGACACCTTCACTTTGTGACAGTCACACAGAGGGTGACAAAATAACTCAAGTGTAGTGAAATAACTGCCAACACTGCATTACAAGGAAGTTCTTCAGTAAAAGTCACATTTTAAGGGGAATTTCTGTATTTTTTAAGCTGTTTTTTTTTTTTATGTGGATGTGTAAGTGTCCTGTTGATCATGTTTGAACATAGCAGCAGTGGCTACAATGTAATCTTATGTGGCAACTGCAACAGCCCACGAAATGTCCACTCAAAGGGCTCGTTTCACAAGTTTGTAGGGACTGCCATCACAGTCCAATCATTTATCAATATTGTGTCTCTGTAAAATCCAAATTCCTCTCTCTTGCTCTCTGACTCACTCATGTTTATACTTTTATCTTCCGACAACAACCCAGGTCTCACGAGACTTGGGAGTGAGACTTGTCGTTGAGCAAGAAATCTTGCCAGACTCTTAGTCAAGGCCCAGCATAACAATACATCAAAACATCCCTTTACGAGGTCATTTCTTAGACTGTCAGAGTTGCCCCATAAGATTTTACTATCTGCCACCAAATCATAGCTGCTGAAGGAGATGATCTACTGGAATGAGAACCATTCATTAATTTATTCCCTTTTAAGTTAACGGGTAAATAAATATTCTCAAAAAATACGTTTGTAAATGACAGGATCTGTTCGAGTCTCAAACTTCTTCAGAATCATCAGAATCAGGATTGAGAACAACTCAGTCTCTTTTTTTCAAAACCTTGTTTTATATGTGTTATAAGCCAGTGGATCTTCTAGCCATGAAGACAGCACAGATCATTTTAACTATATTATACTGTCGGACCACTTAATTTATAACAATTGGTCGTATTTTATACCGTATATAAAACATTCATGTTAAAGTAACAAAACTGTCAGATAAATATAGACAGTAGAAGGTATCAACTTCTTAGTGAAACATAGTGGAGTAGAAAGTGAAAACATACAAACCCACCTGCAGGTGAGACGACTGATGGTGGTGGGTTGGCAGCCTTGAAAATAGATGACAACAAAGTAAGATTTTATCTGTTCTCCTTTTTAGAATTTGTTTGAAACTTGTACAGCTTATTACTTTCTTTTTGTTATGTGTTTCTTATAAGGTCAACTATTCATTTGTAAGAGGATGACCGCACTAATGGGCTTTCTTTTATGGCTCGAGCCAAGACAGGCAGATTAAAATCTCACCTGGGTCAAGCATCTATTCCTCGCTGAGCGCCACTGCTCCGGTGTAATGTAGTTGTCTGCACTGCACTGTACGTGGGAGACAAGAGAGGTTAACGTCAAGGAAGGACTAATGGCTTCCACTGCAGCAGTCAACAGGAAAAGAGCAGGTTTCCATAATGGTGAGAAATGTTAAAGGGAGAGGGAGAGGAGGTCTGAGCCGCTGTGCGCAGAGAGGCTGCTTATAGAGGGATTGATGAGGGGCAGGTAGGAAGGGATGGCAAGGGCATGAGGTGAAGAGGAGAGGGTGATGTACAGCCGAGAGGCCGGGATGACATCTTAAGAGGTGGCAGACTGGAGACAGAGGGCTGGCGGCCTCAAACGTGAAAAATCTCCCTGACAGTTTGTCCCTATTTACCACTGTCTCCAGCACACAGCGGTTATTAACGCGGGCCGGCTGTCGCTTCAGGATAATTATCTGTCATACACTCTGTTTCAGTGCGACTCGAGGAACCAAGCGTTGTCTCATTACCGGACGGGCAGGGTGTGTAGTTCTACTGATCTGCTGACACTGAGGACTGATGAATAAAGAAGCTCATTTGTGTTTTGTACAACAGGACTCTGCTTTCTGAGGGTTTCTGTCGGTTTCAGCACTATTAATTAACTTTCTCGCTCCCCTTTTGCTCTTTCAGTCTCGCCAACTTACACAAAAACACACAGACAAACACACACACACACACACACACACACGCAGACACCCACTCCCACACAAGCTGTCAGAAATCTGAAGACACACTGCTTCCTCTCCTGCTCTGATGATTTATTGCTTTCTACACGTTGCACAACCCATCAGAAAATTAATTAAACACAATGTGGTGAAATCTCATCTGAGAGCTTCTGAGGTTTCAGACCAAAGACTCTGAGGGGAAACAACGACTCCAGACAGGCTTTTAAATTGAAAACCAAACCTCTTTTTGTTTATCACAACTATTGTTCTCCTGTATTAGTGGTTATGGGCAAAGTGGCTCTCCCTCAATGTGAGAGGGAACTTAAGTTGGGATCCTGGAGACCGGGACATTTGCTCCTGGCCTATTACTTGCTCTCTGCTGGAGGACAGTCCAATCACATGTTGTATACCAGGTTATTAACCCTAACCCATCAATGGCGGACGTGTACAGAAATCACACTTGTCTGGGCTGTGTAGTAGACTTTGGCCTATTATTCTCTTTTCTTCTTCTTTTCAGAGTACAAGCCAAAAGTCATGCGATATGCAAGCTTGCATATAATTGTGCAAATATGGAAAATAAGAATAATAATAGGTGCATTTCATACTCTTTACTTCAACATACATGCACCAGTTTTCAAACCTGGAAAACAACCTGATGCACTGGGGCAAACAGTGGCAAATTTAATACCCTGAAAATGTTTTGGAGAAACACTGTCCAAAGAGTGTTGCCTTGTGTTGTTTTATTACGTCTGGAGTCTCAGTCATCAAGTACTTCAATTGTATCGGATTCGGCTGCTGCAAAGTACAGCTGAGACTCCAGAGGTGTTTCGTGGACTCACCCACCCCTCCATCAGCATGGTGGTAAATAGATAATGGGTGACGTTTTACATTTCTAGGTGAACTATCCCTTTAAGTAGCAGGGCTCATTTGTCATGATTTGTGTTACTGATGAACCTCAGTTTGATTCACAGAACATTGATTTGTACAGAGAAGTCCTTGTATCTGCTTGTTTTTCCGCTTCTGTGGAAAAGCCTACTCAGCATTTTACAATTTTTTTAAGTGCAGCACGAGTCTTTAAGGCAACGACTGCTGTAAATCACAATTACAAAGGCAACACCCAAGTGAGTCCTTAGATTCAATAGCAAGAAGCAGTGTGTATGTGAAGAGGCCAGATAAGTGCTTTTTGAGCTGCTGGTGCATCAAAAGCAAACACAGCAAAAGTATATAACTCAACAAGGCCAAAAGTTAAAGCCACTTCATAGACCGAATAGAAGAAAAGTCTATCAAAAAGTAGATCCTCACAGGGACTGACTGAAAGACTCTACTATACAATTTAAAACAATTCACAAAGAAAAAAGCTACGGCCTCAGAAACTACCATTAAAGTAGATCTACATTTGTATAGTTATCAACAAAAAAGTGTGAGCAACCTGAAAAACACATGGTAGGACCAAAACAACATGGCGGCAATCTGTGAGGGCCATGCTGAAAGAGATGGGTCTGACATTTAGAGAGGCCAATAGAGGGCGATAGTCAGTTTTTTCCCTAAAGGTACAAAGAGGATTAAGATAAGATTATAATGTCATGCCCCACCCAGCCACAGTTCAGTTAAGTCGTTTTTGCATAATCCTGCTAAATAACTGACAAAAAAACTAAAAAAGAATTTAATGTAAAACTGTAGAAGCTCGTGGGGGCCTCTGTGCCCACGAAAGACAGAGGTCTTACTCACAGATTATAGACTACACAGTCTCACTGAGGCCCATTGACTCTAATGGAGTAAAATGTCTTTGACAGCAGGAGATAACTCTGTTCAGCGATGTCACTTGTTCTAACTCTTCCTGTTTCTTCTTCCACATGATCCAAACCCCAAATCTACTGAGGAGTTCATCCTTGATGATCAGCACATGAACATTTACATAAGTTTCTCTTTCTAAGCACAAAAATAAATTATATCCAACTGTGGGCTTAATAAATGCAAGCAGACACATTAAAGAGAGATTAGCACCAGTGGAAAACCACCTAAGAGTTGCAAGAAGTGATTAGTGTGATGATTTGCGCGCCCTTTGTTTTATTGATGCAAATATTAGCATGGAAATTTGAAGTCAGAGGATTTCTCTTCAGCGCTGAGCTTCATTTACATGATCTATTTCATAAATCATAAATACAGTGGAAAATGTGTTTTTTACTTAATCATAATGTAATTTACCAAATCTCCTCGGGGCGATTAGTCTTTAGAAATATAAAAGCTTGTTTTCTCTGGTCCTATTAATCGAGGCTGTGTAAACACAGGCATATCAGATTAATAGAGGACTCAGAAGTCACTATATACAGCCGGGTCCAAAGGTTTTGAGAATGGCATAAATCTTCATTTTCACAAAGTCTGCTGCCTCAGTTTTTATGATAGCAATTTACATATACTCCAGAATGTTATGAAGAGTGATCAAATGTATTGCAATTAATTGCAAAGTCCCTCTTTGCCATGAAAATTAACTTTATCTCCAAAAAAACATTTCCACTGCATTTCAGTGATTCTCTTGTTAACACAGGAGAGAGTGTTGACTGGGACAAGTCTGGAGATCACTCTGTCATGCTGATTAAGACAGAATTGCACACTGGAAGCTTTAAACTGAGGGTGGTGCTTGAAATCATTGTTCTTCCTCTGTTAACCATGGTTACCTGCAACGAAACACGTGCAGTCTTCATTGTTTTGCACAAAAAGGTCTTCTCAGGCAAGGATATTGCTGCTAGTTAGATTGCACCTAAATCCACCATTTATCGGACCATCAAGAACTTCAAGGAGAGCGGTTCAATTGTTGTGAAGAAGGCGTCAGGGCGCCCAAGAAAGTCCAGCAAATGCAAGGACCGTCTCCTAAAGTTGATCCAGCTTCAGGATCGGGGCACCACTAGTGCAGAGCTTGCTCTGGAATGGCAGCAGGCAGGTGTGAGTGCATCTGCACGCACAGTGAGGCGAAGACATTTGGAGGATGGCCTGTTGTCAAGAAGGGCAGCAAAGAAGTCACTTCTCTCCAGGAAAAACCTCAGAGACAGACTGATATTCTGCCAAAGGTACAGGGATTGGACTGCTGTGAACTGGGGTCAAGTCATTTTCTCTGATGAATCCCTTTACTGATTGTTTGGGGCATCTGAAAAAAGCTTGTCCGGAGAACAAAAGGTGAGCGTTACCATCAGTCCTGTGTCTTGCAAACAGCAAAGCATTCTGAGACCAATCATGTGTGTGGCTGCTTCTCAGCCAAGGGAGTAGGCTCACTCACAGTTTTGCCTAAGAACACCGCCATGAATAAAGAATGGTACCAAAACATCCTCCGAGAGCAACTTCTCCCAACCATCTAAGAACAGTTTGGTGACGAACAATGCCTTTTCCAGCATGATGGAGAGTGATAACTAAGTGGCTCGGGGAACAAAACATCAACATTTTGGGTCCATGGCCAGGAACCTCCGCAGACTTTAATCCTACTGAGAACTTGTGGTCAATCCTCAAGAGGCGGGTGGACAAAAAAAACACACAAATTCTGAGAAACTCCAAGCATTGATTATACAAGAATGGGCTGCCATCAGTCAGGATGTGGCCCAGAAGTTAATTGACAACATGCCAGGTTGAATTGCAGAGGTCTTGAAAAAGAAGGGTCAACACTGCAAATATTGACTCTTTGCCTGAACTTAATGTAATTGTCAATACAATATTTTAACACTGAAATGCCTGTAATTATACTTCAGTATACCATAGTAACATCCTACAAAAATACCTAAAAACACTGAAGCAACCGACTTTCTGAAAACCAATTCTTGTGTCATTCTCAAAACTTTTGGCCATGTCTGTACATGTGGCGGTGCTCTCTCTGATGTGCTGCTCTACTTAGCTGCTGCTTCACAACAAAAAGCGAGCAGATCGGCCAGATTTTAGAATCACTTCACTGGCCCACTGTAAACTTAAGAACTGATTTTAAGATACTCTGAATAACCTTTAAGGCCTAATCTGGACTCACACCCAAGCACATCGTTGATCATCTGACACCACACATGCGCGGATGCAACCTATGGTCCTCATCCTAGGATTTGGTAGCCAATCCAATATGAGGACCAAGAGGGCTCACTTCGGGCGCCCACGCTATGAAACAATTATCGCTCTTGAAATGATAATTATCCATGATCCATAATGCTTATCCTTTGAGGGGCCGCGGGGGAGCTGGAGCCAATGTCAGCTGACACAGGCTACAGGCCGGATAAACTCTAGTCGCTAGCTAATCATGGGGGCCAGCATACAGAGACAAACAACCCCCCTTAAAGCCATATTTTCTAAATGAGGTTTTACTGAGCTTGTGGTCTGAACTTGTGATGGGCTCCATATGGAGAGGACTATTGGTTATGTCACCATCCCTAGTAGTTCCTACCGTATTTGCTGTATAAATACAACTTATTATTATTATATGTTATTATTGTGGTTGGTCGACTGTTTGCATGATTTATTGATGAGCTGAAATAGTGTGACATGGCATTACCTGTGTTTCCTCACAAAGCAGGCCTCCGAGTGTGAACAGGGGTCTGTGTGTAGACCTGCCCGCACTGTCCACAGAGGGCGCCCTTTCACTTCCCCAGGAGTGTGGGTGCTGCAGCGCGGCCTGACTCTGAGGCCTCGAGCTCGGTCCTGAGATGGTGCTGCCACTCATCCCCTGACTTCCCCCTATATCTCCACCGCTCCTGCTGTCCCTGCCCAGCTCAGGTGGGGCTCCCTGGGCTGGGGTTTCCCTCAGGTGCAGGGTGTGGAGGAGACTCCTGGGGGTGTCGTACCTCTGTCTGAGCAGGCCGGGGATCTGGTAGTCCTCACTGTGCCTACTAGATGCACGTGAGCTAGACCTGGAGGGGAAAGAGCAGGAGGAGCAGGGGCAGTTAGCATCACTGTGGTCGGGGATGAGTGTGGACTGAAAAGGTGAAGAAGGAGGTGGAGGAGAGGGGGGAGGAGCAGAAGGAGGTGAAGCTGTAGCAGGTTGGCTAGCCACAGAGTCAACCTCCTCCCCTCCTCCTTGACTGGCCGCGTCCAGACTCCCTGTGCACGAGGAGCAGCTCCCTGAGTAAGACGACTGACTGCCCGTCCCTGTCCCAATGCCACTGTCCAATGAGCTCTGCCGCCCGCTGTCATGGAGACCACGAGGATGGAGCTGGGCGGAGGAGGGGCGAGTCCCAGAGCCTCCCATCACAGCAGCGTAAAGCCGATCATCTGCACTGGCCAGCACTTTCAGGGTGGAGGAGCTTGACACGGTATCGGTGGACAGGTGCAGTCTTGCTAGCGGCTCCACCCAGAATGAGTGTCTGCTCCCGTAGCTCGTGTCTGATTGGCTGGAGGAGGAGCTGGAGAGGCTGCTGTGGTCGTCCCCGGCAACAGATGTGCTGCAGCTGCATGTTGAGGCTGAAGAGTGCGAGAAACTTATGGGATACGAGGTGATTGGATACAAGGTGATTATTTAATGAGAGCGACACACACATTGAATAAACTGACCAGCATGCTAAACAGCTGTAAAAATTCAATAATATTATATTAGTATTATATAAATCATGTTATTTATTTGGCTCTGGATGTAAAGATGTTCTACCCTGTCAAATTCCTTTTAATTGACTGTTTTCCTTTTCTACAGTTCAGGTCGTATTCAGGTGTTTAGATGCAGCGAAAACATAAAGTTATATATTTAACTCTCTGGGCTCCAGACGTAGTCAACTGGCCTCTGACTTCACCCGTCTTTCTTATATACTCATATAATTAACACACAAACCAGTGATTAAGGCTTTGTGTGAACAGAATATTAAATAATGATTCATAGAAAAGTGCGTCAACATCTGAGGGCCCAGAGATGTGGCCCAGATTAATGAGAGAGTTCATACAGTGTAACATGTTGGTCAGTCACATAAACTGTGAGGTGAAGCTCAGAGAACAACGTACCTGTGCTGCTGCTGCTGCTGGCCAGGCTGCACTGAGACAACATGCTGAGTCTTTTCTCCAGGTCTGACGTCTGCTGGCTGATACGTTCCTCTGCTGAACCTGGGTCTGCACTCAGATCTGCTGAGCACACACGCGACACACAGCCCACGCACAGACACACAAAGAGCACAACGCTGTTTTAAGAGCGTCAAAGTCTCAGCGGCATTACAAAACAAGTTCTCCGCAGAAATGTTTTACCTAAATCCTTCGGAAACGGTATCTTAGTCATTATTAAACTCTATTCTCTACTTTTCGAGGTGCTACATTAAAAAAACATTTACCTTGTACCATTTTACATGAAGTACGCTTAATACTAAAGGTCCAGTGTTATGTGACTAACTTTCATTTCACATTTTACCCTGGGCATGGGCTTATTACCTAACACAAAGACCTTTACTATAATAACAATTAGAATGGCAGCAGGCCTGGAAACAGTTTAGTGTGTAAGTACAAATGTAAACATGAGAAGTTATAGGAGTGTCTTTAAGTCGTCTGCCTTGTGTGTGAATGTGTCATCAACCGTTTCACCAGCTTGTAAATTGAACATCTCCCACAGGAGGTTACAGGCTCTCAACTGTCGGTTGGTAATCAATTTAGTGTAAAATCCAGCCAATTACACACTTAAAGCTGTGCTATATAGTTTGGAGGCGGCTGAGTGTGAGGGGGGAGGCATGGCTTCCATGGTGTGTATTTGCTATGTGAGCACATCGCAGTAGGTCAGGGTGTTTGTGTGTATAGGTGTCAACAATCTACCCTCTTGGATTTCTGCCTCTGCATCGCAGCAGCTAATGCTAGCATGCAGAGGCCGAGTTTCTTCACTATGCTATGTGAGGTGTCAGCTAACATTTGCTAACGTTGCTAGTCCACACTAATTATAGCTGCTTCACAGGGCGGGGTATAGGCGGGGGCAGAGGGCCCCCGAGCAGAGAGACGCAGGTCGGCTGACGGTAGAAGAAATATGGCAGAGGAGCCGAAGTTTTCATTTTCAGCCTGGATGCGTTGTTGGTTAGTCCAGTGGTTCTCAAACTTTTGAACTTAAAGGACCCCTTACCTGACACTAATTACACCACTGACTCCTATTTGAACAGATTTTCCCAGACAGGGAGCGCATGAGATTCACAACCAAAATAATCGCATTGTGTCAGTGCTTTGCTGACGGATGTAATCATAATGAGAATACATTAGTATCCTTTTGTTCTCAGATGCACATGGACACAAAAAAGGTGATGCAATACACATTCCACCGCCTCACAGTTGTTCACCTCCACCAACCAAGTGTACATCCTAACTCATATGTAATGAAGTCGGAATTAGGTTATCTTCTCATCATCTCGGATGCTGTGGTTCAGGAGGTAAAGCGGGTCGTCCAAAATTCTTGAGTTATGGCCAAACGTGTTTTGTCAAGTCACAGTGACCTTTGACCTGCGATCACCAAACTCTAAATATTTCTAATTTGAGTCCAAGTTAGCGTTTGTGCTAAATCGGAAATTCCTCCCTGCCTCTCCTAACAATGAGTTCACGCAATTTGGCTGGACGGACAGAGGAGTGGAGGTACAAGGCATCATGCTTACAGAAACGTATTTCCTCTGACCAGGTTGTCAGTGCTGCAGAGTGATGTACTACATTTGCAGATTGATCTCCATGATACATACACAATGTGTTTTAGAGAGTAAAAGGGAATGTAAACAACTCTTTTCCTAGTTTCCAAAAAAGCCCCATGGGGCACCTTTAAGTTACACTCAATCTTAAAGGAATCTGGTTCCACGACTGCACCCACTCAGTGCTTCGGGAAAGAGAGTAAGTTGAAGAAGAAGGGTTTGAGAGGATTTTACCTCCTGCATTACAGAAGAGCAGCGGACAACTCCCTGACTATAGCAGGACATAAATAACTCTACAGGGACCTGACAGGAAAGTCCAGACCAATCAGTGTGATGGAAATGAAGTGGATACTGGGTCCAGAACAAAAACAGTGAGATACGATAAAAGCCTAATAAGATAACTGACTCTGAAGTTGTAGGTTTTTCTATAAGCTGACCTGTAATGTTCATATCTTACCATTTTTAACCACATAAACTAAAAACAGATCCTGAGGAATATGAATGTATACAGTTAACGCACATTCCCAGTGTGCTTGTGTCTGTGTCTATTCGAAGGCATCATAGAGTTGTCAGATCCTTGGTATGTGCCCTGGGTAACTTTTCTCTTTCCAACTGTCACCAAACCATCTGTCTCCATATTTGTGGTCTCAGGAATGCCTGTGAAATTAGCAGTATGTTACAATAGCGCAAGGGTCACACACAAAGGCTCGACCCCTTGATCCACAAGGTGACTCTCGGGGCTTTAAGCATGTGCTGTTTCCGCTAGCGTGGCGCCTGACACGAATGCTAAACATGCACACTAAACAGGTAGTAAACCTTTATCATGGAAGTCCCCAACTCACACACCAATGGGACTGATCATTTCAGTTCACAACAACTACTATGGTCGTAATTTACTTCTGTGTATATGTATTATTGGCAAAGTCCACCGATTCTGTTAACTGTGTGTGTGTGTGTGTGTGTGTGTGTGTGTGTGTGTGTGTGTGTGTGTGTGTGTGTGTGTGTGTGTGTGTGTTTGTATGTGTGTGTGTGTGTCTGTATGTGTGTGTGTGTGTGTGTGTGTGTGTGTGTGTGTGTGTGTGTGTGTGTGTGTTAGTGTGTGTGTGTGTGTGTGAGTGTGTTCACCTGGCAGAGATGGTCGGAGGCCGTGCGGGGCCCTGCTGGGGGTGACACCCCTGACGATGCAGTCAAACAGGAAACTGATCTGCTCTCCTTCTGAACAGGACAGGAAGAAAACCCCCGCCCCTGGAAGGTGGACATGGAGAGAGAGAAACACTGTAAAGATGAACACAGAGATAAATAAAGTAGTGTAAAAAAATATCAGTCAAGCTCAGTTAAAATCAGCTAAAAAACAACTAATCGTAAAATAAAGTAAACAGTGTGTCTGCTGATAGAGGTAAGACAAAGCTGTAGTGGATGGTGAAATATGGAGTGAAAGAAAATGTTGGCGTAAGGTCAAACAATATTCATCGAGGCGCTGAAGGCTCTGAAGGCTGCTGGAGAGGGGATGATGTTCTTTGAGTCAGCAGCAACCTTTTCTTCTAAAGGTTACATAAGACATCTATCAATTCACCACCCTCTCGCCTATTAAGCCCACACAGACGTAGGTGCTGTGAAAACACAAGAGCAGCAAAAACAAAATGAATGAAACATCAAAATGTCACATAATGGAGACATTGAAAAGAGAGCCACGATGTAAGGCCTTACTCAGGGCTTTGGTGAAATCAACTTTGGTTTTCTGGAACTGGGTTAGCTGATAATAACAGAGCAAAACAGCTGAGGAGCAGAAAAGCCGTTTCGCTGGGAAATTTAAGTAACAAGTTTAAAGTTTTATCGAAGCACTGAACCCCAGAGCTCCTCCACAGTTTCCCAGAGGAGGTGTATGTGAGGGCGAAAACACCTCCAGCTGGCCTCGTGGTATAAATCCAGAGGAGTGGATGAATTTACTAGGAGTCGATGACGCTTCTAACACGACGGACAAAAAAAATGAAAAGAAAAAGAGAACAAACAATCTCCAGGGGAAAAAACTGAGCCACACACGTTCAACACATCAACAACGATATCAGGAGAGTTTGTAGTGATAAGTGTCGATGGCTGCAAACAGAAACATGTTATCTCTGCAGCAGAATGAAGGCCCTACGTTCTGCCTCTGCCGTGTGCATCGCCCCATCAGTGGATATTACATCACTTCAATTTAACATTTTAATTTCCTCTTTGAAATAAGTGTGTATTCAGGGCTTTTTGCTTGCGCTACATTTATTAGTTGTTTTAGCTGAATAATCGTACAGAGGTCTGGCTTGAATCATCACTGAGCTTCAATGTAATGCAAATTTGCTTATCAGTTCAAGTCCCTATAGTTTTGTTTTTGGTCTCCAACAACTCCTGAGTCAAAAGGCTTTCCACTGTTACCTTCAAACAGTGCTGATGATACAATGGGAGCAGTGATAGAGAACTAAAACAAAGATAAGTCATGGGCCTGAAAACTAAGAAACCAGCAGAAAGATGCTAAAAAGTAAAACTAAGGAGACCTGCAGAGTTGTGTGATAATTTACTGTGGGTTCATCGCCACCACCAGTATCGCTGTTTCACATTACACAGTCATTTGATCTGTGTTTAAAACAGTGTTAAAGTCTACCAGAAATGTTTTTGGGCATGAATGATCAAAGCTGCATTTTTACATATAACGTGTAAGATCTGCACTTTTCTCAGAAACAGAAGTGAGATCAGGACTGTTGGTCTTTCCACTCTTTACTTTTTATCTAGTGTTAACTAACGTCATCAGAGGTCTTGTGAAGCTTTTTCTTAGCCTTTATGGGGCACTGTCAGACTGACCTTATAAAAAAAATGAGGTATGTTCTGGCATTATAAAAATCGCTCAGAAGCCTCTGTCATACTGCTTTTTCATTTGTTATGAAAACCAATGGGGCCTTTGATTGGCCTCATTTATTTCTCACAAGTATGGTGCAGACAGATCTTATTTTCTTAACCATTGAAGCTGTGGGGCATTGTATTGACAATACAAAAAACAGCTTTTTATTTATTACACCTTACGTTCTAACTTTCTGACTACTCAAGACCAATATTCATCTTAATTTTTAACTTCAACTTCCTTCCTTTAAATTGCTTAGGCCTGGCGCACAGTGGAGGATTTTCGACTCTTACCGAATTTAAAAACATTGGAAACCACAGACAAAGTGGAAGATTGAAGTGATTTTTCATATTATAAATGTCAGAACGCTCACACTTGATGATTTGGCCAGAACATAAGACAACACAATTGCTCTCTGTCTGAAACAATTTCAAAGTAGTGATTCCAGAGACTTGGGATCGAACAGAAGCTCCGACACACTGGTAGCATTCAGATTATTTTGTGCAGGGCAGATTATCGGCCCCCGACTGGCCTTTAATCAGGAATACCCCTGCTATGTTGGAAGAGGTGAATTGGGTGTAAAATCCAATCCTTTTGAAAGTTGCTGAGTTTGCATTTTACTTTGTGCCGACAGAGAATCTGGATAAAATGTTGCACAACATGACACACGTATCAGCATAGTAAAAAAAGCACCCACGAGAAACTGTCAGACAGAGCTGTGTAGCACGATATGAGCTGTGTGAGTGTGTGTGCATTCATGCTCATAGTGGGTCATTGAAAGTTTGCTGACATGGCGTGTCAGCTTAAAATTGTTCTTACCTCGATCACAAGGCACTGACAGCCTCTAAACTCTGTAGAGGATCATGTATTACTGTGTCTGCAGTGTGTGTTTGTGTGTGTGTGTGTGTGTGTGTGTGTGTGTGTGTGTGTGTGGGTTAGGGTTAGTGTGGACCTGATGAAACCAGAAGATATCCGTCCAGCTTAGACACAGGCTCAGCTCCAAGCATCGATAGCAGAAGCTGGTTGCATCATTATCACGTCGAATGACAGCTGGAGCCCTGATATCACTGACTATACGATGTCGTACATGTTCTTATCACAGCCTGCAGCCAGACACTCTGTCGTGCAGCTGACTCTCGCAGTGCAGCTGCAGCAGAGAGCAGTGCATCATTGAAGGGTGAGAGGTTTTTCCACGGCAGCATTACATGACCAAGAGGTCTGCGCTCTCCGATTTAGTCAAACAAAAGGTCCTTGAGGGAAATTAGGGAGCTGAGCGGGTGTTTTACAAAGTTCAAAGCTCTAATATTGTAATTATCCTGCACCGTGCATTTGCACATCTTGCTTTGTTCATGGTCCGACACTCTGCTACACACAGGCTCTGCCTGTTTGTACTTCTCAAGCTTGTTAACACATGAGTGCTATTAGAGAGCTCCTTGTGCTCTGGGTAGCAGACTCAGTTCCTTTGCTGGGGTTTGTTCACTATAAACACATCAGTGTGTGGGTTCCTATGTATTCTAATGAGTTAATGGACCCTGGTCACCTTCAAGAAACCAACAAGCAGCTGCATGAAGACAGTCACAGTTTTACAGTCACATTCATCTGGGTAACATGACTCATCAAAAGAAAAAATTATTTGAGCTGACCGACAAATCAATCAACAGAAAATGAAAATGATCAGCAACATTGTCATGACTTTTTCATCTGGAAGTAACGGGTCTAAAGTATCGGGCTTTTAAAAATTCAATAATGATAACATCACTAGCTGCAGCCCCAAATAATTATCAGGGTTATATAAGAGTTGCGGGGTTCATGTCCATTAGTATTTGGCTGACCAGAAGAGGCCATCACGACCTTTAATCATCGCATTAATTCAGCAGCATCTCTTTCAAACTTGATATTTTAACTCAAGTTAAAATATCAAGCACTTGTGGATCTGCTCACGCTCATAATGGCTCTGTTGACCTGAGGATGAGCCAGTATGCATAATAACAGACCTAAACTGAAGGTAGCCATTACTAAAGCTATTATTTACTAGTACTTTTCCTGCTTGCAACTATAAAAATGTTAGCTGCAAAAGCCAATTGTAAAAAAAACTGCCAAACTAAAAGATGCTACGCTTGAATGAGTTTCACTAGTGTTGTTGTTGGAGCAGCCGACAGCAGCACTAGGGGCTGATGATTGAGATGACAGGGGTTGGCCCTGTGGTAAAACCAAATCAGGGCCAACAGGCAAATGAGTAGCTGTGTGTTCACGTAATGGCTTATAGAAAAATCTAACTGAACCCTGAACGCACAACTTGTTTGTTGTTGCTCAACAGAAAGTATGCAGCGGGTGGAGCTCTCCGTAAAATGACAGCTTGGTGGTGTCATGTCTCATACGTGTTCAACAAATACAAATAAACATGTAGAAATGTAAACTCACACTCTGCTCTACCTTGCACTCATGCAAGGAATGTAACGTTCCGATGTGACTCTGGCATCTCTCTTTCTGTCACTCTCCGTTTCACGCAGCCATGCCAAGAGGGCCTCGCTGCACCGCCCCTGTGGCTGCTGGCTAATTTGCAGACAAGGTGAGTGAGTAGACTGCAATTGGCCGTGTAGCCGACAGCTACTTTATGATTGGTTGGGGGGCCACTACAGGGGGAGGCTGGTATTTATAGATGCGGCTCACCGGAACAGTGAAACCAGAGCCTCTGGACCTCATGGCTATTCCTGTCGGAGCCATGTGTCTGTTTGCACACACACACACACACACACACACACACACACACACACACACACACACACACACACACACACACACACACACACACACATAAACTCATAAACTTTCTCTGAACACTGCTTCATCTCTTTAAAAAAAAAAATTGTGAGGATGTAGTATAGTATGAAATATATTATGTACTGGGAGAACTGACACAGCATATTCCCCATGGTCCTTTAAACCACAGCTACAGCTGCTGTGGGCAGGTAAGTTATTAAATTCCCCCTAAAATACAAACAATGTCCCATTCAACACTATTTTTGTTGTCCTTGTTGTACACACAAACATCCACGCACACACCCACACACACCAAATCATAAACTGCGGCTCATTCTTTACATTCATGTCTGCATCAGCTGGACATTCAGAAGATACCTAAACCATGGCGCACACACACACACACACAGACACACACACACACACACACACACACACACACACACACACACACACGCACACAGTATTATTTGGTGGGCAGACGTACAGGGTTCGTACATAGAAAGTCGTCTCTGGATAAAGTTACTGTACAAACACCCGCAATAAATCACTAATGATTAATCATCTCATGTCCCCTCAGATTTATCTGCTGTCCCTGAATATCACAGTGTAGATTAAACCTCCAGCAGCTACAACAGTACACATCGTATATAATAATAATAAACCAGTCACAAGGACCAAACCAATGCCTTTACTTTATTACTTAAAATATATTTTGCTGACCCTAAACAAGCCTCCGGACATTATGGACGATGCAGACCACCCCCTGCACAGCACACGCAGCGACCAGGACTAGATTCAATGGCAGACTGCTGTCTCTGTCCTGCTCAACACTGAGGAGGTCTATCATCCCCCAGTAGTTCTGTTATTAGTCATCTCACTGCAGTGACCTTATTCTTGACTTATTTTGACCTTTTATTTTTCTAATGCTTCTGTTTGACTATATATATATTGTGTTTCTCTATAACTTTTACTTAAGTAAAGAATCTGAATGCTTCTTCCACCAGTGTTGAAAAGTGGCCTTCAGATAACTTTGCTGCAGTGCTTGAGTATCGTATGGGTCAAGTTTCTGGACCAGTGAGTTCTGAGTACTTCATCCTCAGTTAGTTTTACACTGAACCTCAGTCTCTGGTGGTTGGTTGTATTCTCATGGATTACTTGTCCCTTTTGTTGTGTCCTTCAACCTGCGGCTGCTACTTAAGTTACCTAGTTTCCTATAACCTAGAGAGGATGTATGATGCTATCTGTAACCTTCATACGGGAATCAAGCATCTGATTCTTCATTGAGTAAGAAAATGGTTTATAAATACTGAGACCAACGTTTTACTGTTCCTCTTTCAAAATTCACTGATCTTTGTGTTTCCTTTTTCACGACGAGTACAACAGCATAATGACTGAATGAATGAATAGAGACAAATTGTGTTCGTTAAAGAGATTTGACCAACACTGCTTACTCTGATGCCTTTGGTAAACACTGAGAGCCAGTTCAAAGAAGCTCCTTGAATCTGAACAATGTACGTCAAACTACGAGACTTCAGACAATAATCCACAAAACAAGCCAAATATAACAACAACAACAAAACAACTGCACATATTGTCATCGTTCAGCTGCTTTCGTTAAATTGTTACCTTTATGTCGTCAGACTGCTTATTTTACGTCACACAGTAAGAAATCAAAAATGAATCCATAGGTTACTCACAGTATCCACAGCGAGTCCCCCCCTCAAACACGAAGCCGTTAGGCACGGCACCATAGCGACGCAACGCCGACAACTTCCAGTGGCCAATGACGGCAGGAGGGAGACCCCTAGTGAGGACCAATAGGTTGTTGCACAGGTGGAGGGCGGCGGGGCCACTTTCCAGTTTGGTACCCGGTTCGACGTTGACACTGAATCTGTGGACTGCATAGAGAGAAAGAGAGATGGGAATAAGTTTATATGTATGTATGTGTGTGTGTGTGTGTGTGTGTGTGTGTGTGTGTGTGTGTGTGTGTGTGTAAGTGTGTGTGTGCATGCGTGTATGTCTTGAAGAAAACTCAAATATCTTTGATCATGATGCACATCAACCACACAACAAATGTCATGTTGTATGTAACAACACATCAGGTGGGTACAGGTTAACTATAAATAATTATAATCATTTTTATTTTGGATGGATGGATGGATGGAGGAGGGAGGGATGTGACATCAATGTTTTGAATAGTTCAGCGGAAACTTGGAAGTATGATCCTGTGGGTTTCAAATTGCAATGTAATATATCCGATGTATTGTGGATTAAATTCAAACAGGCACCAGAAAGAACTGTTATTGTTATTAAACTGACTAAATGCTCTCTCTGACATTAAACCTTGTGTGATACTCACAGAGATGCAGAAACAGAACGTTATACAATTGAGAGAAAGGATAAATATATAAAGGTGCTTTTTGGAGGAGGGAGAAGAATCAGGTGTTCAGAACGTTGTTTAGAAATATAAGTACTGACATTACTGTCGGAAAACAAATACCACAATAAACAAGGTCCTTATTATTATGGTACAATATTTTCATTAATTCTTTAAAATCTTGCATCAGAGTCTTGGAAAACTTCAGTTAAACCTCACAACCTGTATCAGGGCAGCTCCATCTTAGTTCAAACATATTAATGTGAGTCAGCGTGTGTTGTTGTTTCGTATGACCTCATATGTTCTCCTGTTTCCCTCTGATCACCTCATGCCACTGACATAAAGGTTGCTATGTGGAGACAGCAGATTGAGCAGATAGGGAGACGAGGAGCAGAGAAGCCAGAGACAGATTGAATCTGTGTCTTTTCTCTGATCCCGAGCAGTGACCTTCACTGGCTCCTCCATCAGCTTCACACGCGTCAGAGGACAATCAACAACCCAATCACAGAGCAATGCATTTGTGATATTTACCTGATCACTTAAAGGCGTTGCTGTTGTAAAGGATGTTTAATCAACGAAGAACTGACATTATCACGTGCTAGTCTCAGGTTATATAGGGAAATGAATAATCTACTATAACAAGAGCATCATATCCGCTGGTCACAGGGGAAGAGATGCTTATCTGTTGATTAATAACACATGAGTCCATTAAACCTGCCACGCAAGCTGAGAATTGTCGATTCTTCAGACTCAGGCTCTGCTCTGCACTTGGATTTAGATTTACAAGTATTCTGAAGTTCAATCTAATCAACACCCTCTTCTCATTCACAACCACTTTAAACAAAGCTAATGGGCCCTGTCAGAAATTACAGATCTCATATTACAGACCACCCTGAGGAGGGGGACTGATGTCATGCTAGGGCCTAAAACACAAGACATATTTGATTGCATTAGATTTGCCCTTTATTATATTCATATTTAAAATATTAAATTTGATTCAATCATTCCATCAATGAAAGGACCCTCAGGTTGCTGGTCCTGCTGCTGCTGGTATGTTGTTATCTGGGATCCCTGCTGACACATAATCTAATCTGAAATTAAATTCAAATTAAATTGTCCCTCCTTCAAAGAGGCTACATTTGTTCGTATGTCTGATATTTAGCAGGGTTACACAAAACTACATGACAGAAGGTGGAAGGATGCACCATAGATCAGGGAAGTACACATGGCGCAGTTTTCAAAATTTTCCTAGATTTCTCAGAAAATAATTTGTGGATCTTAATGAAATTAATAAGACATGTTAAGGGGACTGATATTTATCTTTGTGCAGATCCAAATAAAAATCCAGATGAATTTAAGTGGGTTTTTCCCACATGGGGAAGTTGGGCCAGCACATAAATCCTTTGCACATCACATCCTTGGAACAGCTACTGAGCTTTGCAGCATCCACACAGTATCACAGCACCGACCTTCTCCCAGGCTGTAGCGGACATGGGCGTCCCAGGCCAGCAGGGCCTCTTTGCTGTTGAAGCCCAGGACCAGCGCCTTCGCCAGGCAGAGGATGGTGAGAGTGTAGGTCACGCCATCATAGCCGGGTCCCGGCTCTACACCACAGATCCCCTGAAGGAGCAGATTTAGATTTTTTTACCAAAAACATCTTGTCATTCTTAATAGAGGTTGGGAGGATTTGACCCACATTAAATTGAGGCGTCTGGATACTTTTCCAGCCGCCGGAAGCGACAAACAGAAAGTGAAATACAACAACACATGGTTTTCTCAGATATCAGAGAGTGAGCTCTGTGGGAAGGAAGTCGGACTCGTGAAGGTTTCAGCAGCTCTTGTGTCTCTTTGGTTCCTTTGGGCTCTTTGGTCTGACGCAGTTCAGGGCTGTAGGATCATAAACACTCTTATGTTTGAGCAGCCCTTAAATATGTTTCTTTATTCCATCCCTGTTAAACATTTAGAACTTGTGACTCAGGGGAAGATCAAGGGGTGGGGCCAGGGGGAAATCTGACAGGCCCCTGAACACCCCCTGTTCTCGTACAATGCAAACAATAAATATGAAAATTTGCTAAGAATTCTGGTTTTCTGAGCATTTTTTAAAAACACAATGTGTTTGAACAAGGAACAATTTTCTGAATATATTCAATGAGTGGTTTTGAATCATAACTAGTAGTAATAGAGTTCACAGTGCACAAGGAATGACTTTAATGCGCACCTTACTGACTCAGGAATAGTGTGTGGGTGTTGGTCCCTTTTGTTTAAATTGTGGTCCCATGAGCCCTTTTCTTTTTTGTTCGTTTAGAACTGTTCACAGTCTCACATATCAAAGTCTGGTTAGAAGAGCTACTTCACACCACAGCTGACAAATGTTGCTGCTTGGCAATTAGCCTGATACCACCCACCTTATGTCCCTCTCCATGTGGCAGGGACATTAGTAGGAAGCCTGAGGTGTAGCATGAGACACAGCACCATAACAGAGCTGGGGGGAAAAACCTGAGCAGGAGTGAGCCTTTGGTGTGCTGCAGCTGAACATACCTCCAGCGTTACATTGAGCCTCTCCTTGTGGCCAGTGCCCTTCCGCTTCTTCTTCTCCTTATACACGAGCAGCGACAGACAGTCTGAGACAGACAAACACACGAGCACTGAGCTGTAAAAACTGACAGGCTTAGAGGTCCATTTTCTGATTAATAGGAGAATGTGGAATAACAAGTGTCGCTTTTTGTTGGTAATCCTTCCTGTGTGGTTGCCAGCGTTTATGGCACGGCTGTCATAATAACAAACCCTATAACAATGATCCACTGGCACAGCTGATGATGAAAGTCAAGCCGCAAATACACACACACATACACACACACACACACACACTCACACACACACACTCACACACACTCACAACCCTGCTCCATGGCTCCATGACTTCAGAGGATATTAAGTTGACTAAACCTAAACCTAACTCTAACCTTAAGTTAAACCTAGCCTCAACCTTAATCTAAACCTCGCCCCTAACCTAACCCTTACTCTAACCTAAACCTAAATCGAAACCTAAATCTAAATTTAACCTTAAAATATGTCTTCAAATTAAATTATTTACATTATGCAGACTTGACAAGTCTCTCTAATGTGACTGTCTAAATAGATTTGGGTCTCCACAAGATGAGTAATACCTGGGCACACACACACACACACACACACACTAGAATACTTTACATTATTCCCATCACACTTGGCAGTTTCTCCAAGGACACACACAGGAGCATGAGCCATATGTCCATGTATTCTGAGACTCATTCCTCACATCACAGCATCTCAAGTGAAACTCAATTGAGAATTAGAGACCGGCAGTACTGTTACTCTGCAAAGCTTGTTTATTGAAGGGAACTTTATTAAACTCCGACAGTGTCACAGTTTATGATCTTAGTTGGAGGGCTTTCAAATAATTAACCTTCAACCAGGGTGGCACTGACAACTCCTTAGATGATTTAACACCCAGACTCTTAATTTGAAAGGGAACAACAGACACGTTTTGTCCGCAGCCTATAAAGGTGATTCTGAACTCAGCTTTATTCTCATTCATTCAATCGATCCGTTCAGCTGTGGTATTGCGTAAAGTGTGTTGGCGCTATTACGCGCTCGCGTGGAGCACAGCCAAGAACTCAATGGACACTTTGTAATTAGACATTAACGCTGACCGACACAAATGCATGAATCCATGTTTGCACCGCTGAGAAGAGGAGAATACGATAAGACCGGATCATTAAAGAGGTAGGAGAGGTTCGGCACGTATACCTGCGACCGGAGAGGGCTTCCGAAGCACGACCCAGCGAGTCTTCCACTGTGGACAAGTTCAGGGGAAACAATAAATCACAACGTTCCCCCGGACAGACTGTGAAGTGGAACATGTTTTCGAGTTTAGAACAACAGACAAAGTGCTGGAATTCACCTTTTTCCCATCTCTAAACTTGACTTGTCCCTCCGCGACAACTGTATCCGTCATCTTCTGTCATGGTTCCGAGCAGGTGTGTGTGTGTGTGTGTAATGGAGAGAGAGAGAGAGAGAGAGAGAGAGAGAGAGAGAGGGTGGGGGGTGCACATTTCAAAATAGCCCCCCACAGCTCCGGGCCCTCCGGCACCGGCACACCACTCTCTCTCTCCCCGACAGAGGGAGCACTGGGGCGGGCAGAGGGCAGCCTCCCCCCGCGGGGCCCTGCCACCTCAGTACAGTTGTCATCCCGCGTCAGGACCTCATGTTGTTTACAGCCGAGCTAATTCGATTAAACGCGCATAACTGGCGCACCTGAGCTGTGAGCCGGGTGTCAGACTGGGATTCACAAAGACTTAATACTAATCACTGGAGCCTCGGCACTGTCTGCGGAAACAGTGTGCAAATGAAGGCTGCATTAACAACCAATTATTATCACTAATGATATTATTATTGTTGTTATTGTGACATTGATATTAGTATTAGTATAACTGATGCTGCCATCATTGATAACATCATTCCATCTGATAGCACTCCTATTATTTGTATTATAACAACCAGTGTGAGAGGTTTTATGAGGCAACTGTTCCTGGTCTCTCTCCTCTCTCTGCTTCTGTCAGAGAGATCTACCAGTTAAGAGTTTTTCTCTCCAGTCACCAAGTTCTCGTTGGGAAACCGTTTCTACCTCTTTTACCTCAAAGTGAGTGGTTATATGCAGGATTTTCAAACGTGAGTTCCCATGGTGATCCCCCCCCCCCCCCTCGTGATGTCCCAGATGCACCACAAACTGATACTTTCTCACCTGCTGTTTTGCCAAATTACATCGTTCACCCCAGCGTCAATTTATATCTCTGCCAATCCGACAATAAAATCCTGTGTCTACTGCAGAGTTATACCATCCTGGACTGAATGCTGACTGTATCCATTCCCATTGCAGACAAAAGCCAGATGTTAGTGTTTTTTTTACCACTGGAGAAGTGGTTTAATGTTGTAAGGTCTCGAAAGTATCTTGATATCATGTTGTGATTTGATGCTTTATCAACTAAATTAAATTTTCTTTAATTCTGCAAATCAAAGGACAACAACAATAAGGATTACAAAACACAATTATTCAAGAAAATACTATATTGCATGAACACAGATTTGTGCTGTAGTTTTTACTGGGCAGCGAATCACTGAGGTCTGTCAGCAACAAGGTCCAGTGTAATATGCAGGAAATCCTCCTGCGGTTTCTCTTGACTCACAAACAATGTTTGGGGCAACGAGGTGGCACCTCCAGCGCTTTGAGATGTTCAGGGCCAAACACTCTGTTACTCAGATTAAAGATGAGTTTTCATGAAGTAGACGATTCAGTGCAGGGAGAACAAACAACAAACACCTTTTCTCAAAAATAGTTATTTAGAACTGTAAAAAGACATTAACTTCCAATTATAATTCAGATGGTAGACATATGAAACAGTATCTGTTAAAAATTTATTTTATTTCCTTTAAAACTGCTCTAGTTTTTCATCAGGTCCACAGCGTTCACACACAAAGACCAGTTAATCTTAGTTAATACAGTGTGTGGACACAATTGGACGATGTCATCTAAACTTAGTACTTAGTCAGAAATTCTGCACATAATATTTTAATCATTTCTAATTGTTTTATTTTGTCTGGTTTTTACTCTTTTCTCCTCAGTAACATTTTCTGATTTTGTATATGTGCTCTATTGCTGTGTGATCTTCAAATAGCCGTTTTAACTCTTTCCTATTGTTTGAGTTAGTTTTCTTTATTAATATGCTACATAAATAAAGTTTTTTATGATCATTAAACGTAACATTGACACAATTCGAAAGTTGTGCTAAAATTAAGTCCATCAATAAAGAAATGTACTTAAGTGAACAGTGTCATCTGAAAAATATCCCTCAATAGTGTCAATACTGTTATATTAATACATAGTGCTGCATTGCCATTTGTATTGACGTATTAAAATGTAAAAATAATTACAATTTTGCAGTTGGTCAAAGACACTTTTAACTCTGCTGTGCAAATTCATCTAAAATAAATAATTATTGAAATGGATCAAAGGTCAGATGCATGTTGTGTAGTGTATAGTGGTACGTAGTAGTGGTACAGAGAAGTGAAGTAAGATAGTACTTGTGTCAAGGTACTTCCACTGCACAGAACTTGTCAGAATGAGGGTTAGGCTGTTGATCGGACACGAAGCATTTGATGGATGAGGGCCTGCCAGCAGCAGCCCTCAGTGTGGTGTGGGAGCAGCTGCACCGTTGTTGACACTTTGCCTCAACTTTGAACCAGACAGAGTTTCAGCTGCTGCAGAGCCTGCCAGCGTGGCCACTGAGCGCACATCAGCACGCCGCACACGTTTCCTCCTCCTCAAACAAACGTCGCCTTCGATTTACTGCGGTCCATCTGCCCTCTGCCCTCACTCTGCTCCAGCTGTCTCTTGGCTTTGACCATGGACGGCAAGTCTGACGTCTGGTACACCGCCGCCCTCATCCTGCCGCCACGGTGACGCAGCTCCAGGGCCACGCCCTCCCACTTCCTGTCCAGCTCTGAGCCCTGGGAGCCCTGGGAGCCCCGCTGGTCTCGGGACCCTCTGTGGTTTTGCCTGGTGACTTCCGAATTTGAGTTGGACCCAATTTTATCCAAATCCAAAGCTCGTTTTGGAGTGGCGTGGCTGGAGCGGGATGAAGGTGACTTGGATTTGCGACGTGAGCGGAGAGGAGGCCGTGGTGGAGGAGGAGGCGCAGGAGGAGAAAGAGAGGGAGGGATGGGATTGGAAGATGTTGTTCGTCGGTCCTGCATTTTGAAATCTCCTCCTTCTCTTTCCCTCCCTCTCCATCTGCCTCTGTCTTTACCTGAGGAAGAAGACGCTGCTTTAAACAGAGACGAGCGGAGGAGACACTCACCCACCAGCACTGCAAACAATTCTCATGCAAGGAGCACTCACAGAAAACACAACAACAAAAGCAAAATCTTCGGCACTTCTGTGCTGCAGTGAGAAACAGAGTGTGAAACTAAAACTAGAACATATCTTCATCTCCTGCAATGTTTTGGTGTGTGTGACAAACAGAGATGAAAACTCACATCGTCGAATTCAGGCAAATGTCACACTCTGACAGCCAAGAGCTGCCTAAAGCCAACTGCTCCAACACCACGCACACACTCATAGACACACAAAGACACACAAACGCCCACAGGCACACAGTCACGTCTCCATGACTTCAGAGGACATTATATCTACATTAATTTACTGGAGGCTTATTGTGTCCTAAACCTAAACTTAAGCTAACGTTACCCAAACCTTAATCTTCAATTTTAAAATGTGATGATTAACATGATGAAGACTTGCTTTTCGTCCATCATATTGTGGCTGTGTAAATAGATTTAGGTCCCTACAACATGGGCAATACCCACTAATAACCCACACAAACACACACACACCTTTATATACAGAGAGAGAGAGAGAGAGAGAGAGAGAGAGAGAGAAATGAGGAGGCAGCAGGACACTAAGTGGATGTGACAGATATTCCCATGGCACTGGGATATGACATCATGGGAAAAGGGGGATTCAGTGGTATTCAGTGTGCGTGTGTGTGTGTGTGTGTGAGTGTGTGTGTTTGTGTGCGTGCGTGTGGTGAAAAGAGACTTGATACAGAATGCTGCCATCTACTGGTAAAGAGGAGAGACATATCTTAGTCTGTGATTGCTGGATTGCAACAAATGTTTAAATTACTGTGTAACTTACTTTCTCATTTGAACTCTTTGTATCATAAAATAATTTATTCTCACCATCAGGTCAAGCTTTCTCAAAGCTAATGCCAGTCCTATCAGCTATACTTAAGCAATATCAGGCAACTATTGGACAAGGGTTAGGGTAACATCTTTTTGATGGTTACACTGACTTGTAACAGGAAACATGCTGCCTCTCTTCTTCCCTTATACTCCACATCCTGCTGTTAAGCTGCCACTAAACTGTGGATCAGGAATACAGATTTATAAGTCATTAAAAACCAGCGTTCATGTCGAATATATAAGAAAGGAAACTGTTTAAGAAGGGGCGGCTGTGCCTTAGGAGGAAGAGCAGGTCGTCCACTAACCAGAAGCTCGGAAGTTTGATCCAAGTCCCCCTTCCCACGTGCCTAAGTGTCCTTGGGCAAGACGCTGACCCCTAAACTGTCCCTAATGGTTGAGCCAGCACTTAGTGAGTGATGTGCACTGTCATCAAGACTACAGTGCTACATAAAATCAGAGCATTTACCATGAACCATACCACGAGCTTGAGACAGTTGGCTGTGCTGCTACTACAAATGAAAGTGAACAAAATTAAGAAAGGAATAGAAAAAAGTACAAAATAATCATGATCAAAGACCCGATAATGTAATTTTTTTTACGAAGGGACCGCAATTGATGTTTAATAAAAAAATGAATTTTCCTCAATATCTTTGACAGAACCGGCCGCCTGCATTACCCACAATGCCACCACTGACACCTCTGAGATAGTCAGACAGAGTTCTGATAAACTCTCTTTTTCATCATGTGGTCAGTTTTCATGTGACATCACTTGAGGCGGGTTATCCGAGTAAAAACTAAACTCCATCTCGAGCCACAAGACCTGTAAACACGTGGGACAGTGGTGGAGATTCCCTTAAATGCACTTAAGGAAATTTAATGAATAAATTATTAGTCCAATCAGTAAGAAAACTTTTGGTGAATTTCATTTCTGGATATGAAACTGTCCAGTTTGTTGTAGCTCTGCTAAAAGAGATAAAATACCCCCGCCCTCCCTTTTGCCGTTCTTCCTCTATACCTCTTTCAGCCATTCCTTTTCTTGCTCTCCGCACCAGCAGATGGAGCCATGTGAGATGAGAGACTTTGTGCTTGTTGGCTGGTGGAAACCAACAGGAGCTGGTGAACTGAAACTCAGAGCCAATGCTGTATTTGTGTATAAGAGCTTCATTGAGGGAGGTGTTCCCATGAAATCACAGCAGCTCACTGCATCGTGGTGCATGGGAACAGAATCACTTATAGATTTAGACTTTGAGGACCACTTATCTCTTTCTCAATATTTAAAATTTTACCAAATGATCTTGGACCAAATGAATAGAGCTCTTCACTGATGGTCATCTGATACATTTACAATATATTTATAACACAAATAAAGGAGACAACTTTAGTGTCCATGGTCCTCAAAGATAGAGATCCTTGTCCTATTTAGTTTACTGACATTGTCCCTGACAGTCTTATGACAAATGTAAAACTAAATGCTCAAAGAGAAACTAAAGGGGTTTTGTGTTTGTGCGTGAAACTGAGAGGAGATAAAGTGGAGCAACAAAAGATATTTTATCTCTCTCTTCTATGTGTGTGTCTGTGTTTTTCGTTCATAAAATGGGATGGTTAAGTACAATCGCTTGCTGCTGTTGTCACATGTCAGTCCCGGGGGACACAAACACAATAAACACTGGAGAATTATTCTAATGAAAACCGTGACAGAATAAGATCATCATGTGACACAAAAAACACACAAACGGGTATGTATGTGTTAAGTGGAAATGAGTGTGTGTGTGAAGAAGAGACAGAACCTGGTTTTGTTTTTGGGCTACCAAAGAACCCACCATGACAAAGCCTGCCTAATAAGGCGTTGAGCAGAGAGGAACCCATGCATAACTAATAGCCCTCTACCCCAAAAAGCCTTTGTACCCTGAAACAAAAGCCCTGTCCTAAACACACACACACACAAACACACACTCACTCACACAAACACGCACGCACACACACTCTCTCACACTCACACACACACACACACAGAAGAGGCAACAGAGAGAAGAGAGGAATATCAAGTGAGATAAAGAGGAGATGGAGTGAAGTGGGCAAAGGTAAGAAACATAAGAAGTAAACTGAAGATTTCCTCACACTGTCCAGACTGAAACTGAAAAGCATTTCAACTTGGTAGCGGTTGGTTGATTTAAGTATATGAAAACTGGGTCTAATAACATTAGCTAATAATAGTTATTCAAAGTGATAGAGGAGCTAGTCAAATCATTTGATTAAGTCGATATGAGAAAACAAAGCAAAAGCTATCACTATAGAGGACTTTATCTAATTATTATATTCATATTTTATGTTCTGATGCAAAAGCCTCAACTCTAAAAAAACTAAGTTGTAATCACATTTTATAAACCTTGTATAAAGAGATAACAGGTCCTTGCAGAATATTAATATGTGTGAAAATGTCAAATATGAACCATACAATATGTATAGCACTAATAGTGATTCTGAATCTTTATGTTGAAACGGACAAGGAGAAATGGTGTTTCAATCTACCATCTTAATTCACTGGCAAATTATATTTTGTCGAATCTGTGACTCGAATGTAACAGTGACACATGACAGGCTGGAACAGTGCTCGAGTAAATGTGTTTGTTTACATTACACCACTGGTTATTAAGATGGTGGAATTCGTTTTTTCCACATTAACCATCATAAGATGATGCATAGGAGTTCTGCATCCTTCAACCTTTAACACACTAACACTGACTAGGCTCAGTGTTAATGTGTCAGACGCTTCATGCAGAGTGGGATACCGAATGAAGAAAAGGTGCAGAGAACAGAATAAATCAGATGAAACAGTCTAAGAAAAAGAGGGAGCTACCAAGAGGCTCTGAAGAGCAAGTTCAACCTCTTAAACATTTATTAGATCTATTTACAGACAGTACAGTCAACTGAACAGAGGAGAATTGATTTCTACTGTGACACAACTGAAGCAACAGCATGGCTGCATTGCCTTTTAACCATTACTACAACAATACACTGGTTTCACAAACTTGACTATATACAAGTTAATACTTTTAACTGAGACTTAAATGAAAAAGGAGGTGGGATAAATATATGTTTTCTTGAAAATGAAGAATTGGTAAAAAGTGAAAAGGTTTGTCTTTATTAGTCCAATTATTTACAGCTGAAACCCTGAAGTGAGCCAACAGCTGTGAACCCTGTGAAACTGTGGAGGGGCCGAGAGTAAAAACGTGCTGCTGTGTGATAAAAGCACAAAGTAGAAGAATGGAAAATTAGGAACAGACAAGAGGGCCGCTCATGTACAGTCGCTGCAGAAGACTCTGGACCTTTTGATCACAGGGGGCGAGAGCTGAATGTCCGCCCGCTCGCCACAGTCTGTGTTTCCGTGGGCGACACGAGAAACGCTTGATGTGAGAGGACAGCGGTGGAACGTGCTGTGTCATAGATGATAAACAACAGCTGATGCAAATGACTGTGTTCACGGTGCTGCAGCATATGTTTGTGTTTTAAGGGTCGGGCCTGCCATGGCAGTGTGCTGACGGGCTTTTAATAAACCCGAAATAACCCACAGTCCACTTGTAAGAGCACAGCTGAAGCTTCAGTCCCACTTTGGAGGTGGGAGAGCTGGTGACTGGAGCGTGGAACAGACCTTTTTGAAAGACATGTAAAGACGTGTTAAGTCTCCTTATTGTAAATAGGCTAAAGTGCATTGCTAGATTTTGTACAATGAAGGGGGGTGCCAGAAGAAGGAGTTTGGCACTGGTCATCGCCAATTTGTCCTGAGCTCTTCCTTGAGCTTACGTCTCCGAAAAATGGATTCCACAGCAAGTCCGCTCAAGAGTTCACACAGATACACACCACACAGGGAAAAGACACGTCCGGACCTAATGCATCCATCTTTCCTCTCTGAATGAGCCTCGTCTATTTTAGGGCTGCAGCTGATGTACAGTAGATGCTGGCCTGAAAGTAGTGCATACATCACTATGTTCACTCACTATCCATTGTTTCGCTATATGAAACCTCACTTCTCTTATAAGCATTGTATTTTTTACATTAGTTACTGTTTATTTACACTTCAATCTGAGATTAGCGTTAGAGTGTCGTAAGCGATGTGTTGAATTGAAAGATGTTCTAGCTAAATAACGAGAGGGAGGAGATCTGGATGCATTCTGGGCCGTTCAGCCACAGACCAACAAGCGGCTTCAGCCTGACGGCAGTGGGGTCTCCAGTTCCGCTCGCAGTCAGGTGAAGATAGAGGGGAAAGTTCAAAAGGGTCACACAGGGAAGGTACCTGAGCTAGGCCGACTGTTCCGTGCTTGCTGTTGGGGCTGGGGTTTGCAGGGGAGGGCTGAGGGAGTGATGTAGTTGAGGCTGGGGCTGTTAATGTCCCCCTCTCCCACGAGAGTCAGATCGGACAGGGTGTCCTCCTCCAGCATTTGGACGGATTCCCCCCTGCCGGATGAGGGGTGGACGGGGGAGACGGTGCCGGGAAACGGTGGCAGTGCTCTGGATTTCCTCCCCCCTCCGTTCTCAGTGCCCAGTGCAGAGTCCAGGCTCTGGGACTGATGGCTCGCGCTGAGCGAGGGAGGGCCACCGCCGCCTCCGCCCCTGTCATTGCTGTTTGTCTTATTGCCCCGGCGACCGCTGCTAGGGAAGCTGCCGTTGTTGGGGTTACGGGAATTAGGGGTGGAGCAACTGGGCTCAGGGTCGAAGAGGGGAGGGGCCGATGGGTTGGTTGCCCCTGGCGACAGGCGCAGAAAGTCTGGAAGCTGCAGGTTGCTTTTGTTTAGCAGGCCTCGCTGGTCGTCTGCTCGGTTGCTCTGAGCTTTGGATATGAGGTCGAAGAACTCTGTAGGGCACACATACACACACGCACATGCACACACATATATAAACACACACACACAAACACACACATATATTCATAAAAAAAGAAAATGCATGTGCATACACACAAACACACTCGCAAATGAATATTCACCCAGAATAACAGTTTAAAAACATTCATTGTCATTCAGAAAACATGCAGCAGAGGGTGTGTATTAATCAGACAGGTCAAAGCTACATTCAGTTGGAGCAGACTGTGCTACATGTAGCTAGCTAGCATTGAAAGCATTTTGTGCTGCTGCTGCAATACTGCAGACAGGCAAAAGTGTTAGTGTGATCACAGCAACGAAGCTAAAGAGAGAGAGAGAGAGAGAGAGAGAGAGAGAGAGGTTGATCAGTCTTTACCTTCAGCTTCGTCTATATTAATCTTTTTCTGCTTTCGTTTCTCCGGAGCCTTATGGAGAGACCCAGAGTTGTTGGGTAAGGCCAGGCCTCTTGGGTCAGGGCTGTGCCCAGCTTTGCCGTTTTCCCCACGGGGGTGGGCTGAACCGGCTTTCCCTGTTGGCCTATCCTCCCCCTGGGGGCCACAAGGAGAGCGGAGCGAGGCATTGAAGCCCTGATGAGTCATGGTGGTGCAAGTACGGGCACAAGTGATGACAACACATGGGGACTAATTCTACTGATGGTGGAAATAATTTGATTGGGGTATGGGGCATTCATTTCAAAGACAGTGGCTGTTTTTGAGAGGGACAATTACATGAGATAAATTATGACAGTGAAATGATTATGATAATAATCGATGACACTCATTAATTAGAAATGATTCTAGTTAAACATATATATATTGATCAGCTCTAACTAGAAGACAAGTGGGATGTCTCATACAACCACAATGTCAGGCAGTGTTTACTCAGCAGCACCAACATGTAGACAAAGATCATACACCACAGCAGCAGAGGACCAACTATCTACAGCTTAAAGCAACACTACTGCCCCTGAGGAGGGTAGAGCCTGTTTTAAGAAACAATATCCAGAAACAACCATGAAATCAATAAATGATCATTTCAGGTAACAGGTAAAACCCAGAGAGCTGCCACCACCACCTGCATCCCTAGAAAGAGTTTCGAGAGTTGTGAGACCAGCATCTGCTCCGTGAGGCCGGGCTGGTCTCGCCCGGCCAGTGTGCGTGTTATGGAAGAAAGAGAACCAGCAAACCAGAGAGCAAAGTTGATGATGCATTCGGCCACAGGCAGACCATAATAACCTGGAGAGCGTAATGCGGCTCTTGGTTCCACACTGACAGTGCACATAAATACAGTCACACACGCTGCCAGAGACACACATCGTACGCCTGCGCACGCTTTTAACACGTTGCAAACAGACAAGAGAGGGACACTTAGTAGCGTGACATCGTCAACCAGGAAGTGGAGACATTGGGTGGGTTATGGAACATTCCAGAGCGAGAAGAAGATAAGAAACAAAAAGTTGGTAAAGATCTTACAGTTGTAGATTGGTTTCTGCTCGTAGACGCCGGGATGTGACTCTTAGAGGGAGTTACTTTCTGTTTGTCTGCTGAGTGAAGGACAGAGGGCACATTTCGAGAATCTGATACAGAGTATATACAATTACAACAATGATACAAAGTAACACAAATACAGAAGCTATGGTCAATGAGACACCAGCCAACATGTGTTACCTTTTCCAGGAGTGGAGTCCGCTACATCTAACACCACTCTCAGCCCGTCCAGGTTGGAAATAGGAAGCCCTAGATCTAAAGGTTCTGACTCCCCACTCTGCATCACACACACACACACACATTCAAATAAGATTTTGAGGTCATCACATTCACTGTCTGTGTATTTCTTTCTCTTTGTGCTCAGGCGGGCCATGGTGAGGAGGGACTTACAATGCGAGCTACTAATTCAGAGAGGTGCAGGCCGTACTTGGCGACCACAGGCCTGAGGACCTCTGTCACTGGCTTGGTGGGTTTCGCTTTGAGGCCCACAGACCGGTTGATAGGGACTAAGTCGAGTCTTGAGAAGAAGAGAATGGATTTAGTGCTTTTCCGTAGGCTTCTGTGGCTGGAACATTGACGTCCAGTGAAACAACAGCATACAGAACTGTCTAAGACTTGATGTCACTGTACCTGAAAAGAGTGCGTTTTTCAAGTCGGAGGTCCCTTGAGCACAACGTCATACAGTCCTGGTCCAAAACAAGTGGCTGCGAGAAAAGAGAAACAGGACAATGTCTTCTTGAAGTGTGTCCATGTTCATGCACAACCTCAAAGTTTCATGATCCCTTTGAGTTACAAGGAATGGAATCTCTCTGATCCCCTGATATGATATGAAATGCATCTTTCATGGGAGCAGTTATCATTTGTAAGTCCTACATCAAGTATAAAGTTGATATTTGCGGGTTAGTTTTCTATAAACTAGTGTGTAGTTATCTTGTGGAACATTTGTTGGATTTCATTGTGTTATTGTCCATTTGCAAAAAGAGAATTAGAAATGCTCTGCTGTTACAACATTTGATTTGCAATGAAATGGTAGTTTCTGTAATTCATATTGCATGTTTATCATATAAACATCTTCACCATAACCTGTATTTAGAATTCTGTATGTTTTATCTTTTTGGGATATTTGGTGTGGATTACATACAAGCCATTAATGGTTTCTACCATACCCCACACATATCTTTTATATTTCATCCATTCAATTTGTATTAATGTTGCGCAAAATATGTATATATGTTATTTGATTATTGCCTGTTTGAGCGGTGCGGGAGAACTAAAACAGTAAAGGTGAGGGGCTGTAAAACCAAAAGAATGACCTGAAAATCACAAAAACACTGCATAGAACTAAAGAAGAACTGCAGAGTCGGATGATAATTCAAATCGCGTTTGCATATCTCCTATTACTCTGATAACATTAATGATAAGGGATGCTTTATCATCCTAATAAATAGACTTCTTTTAATCAAGCATAATAATCATTACTATTAAGCATTGTTAATTTAGTGTTTTCAATCTGGTTTCGGATTTGTAAATGCAGTTTGTGGTTTGGGATACCTTCTCCCCTCCGACCAGGAAGAGGTCTATAGCTGCCAAGTTGATGCAGAGCTTCTCACAGAGGCCCAGCAGCAGGTCCCTGATGGACACTCCGGCCCTCAGTGGCACAGAGCAACACGAGCCATCCGGCAAGCTTATGTTACATTGCCTCAAGGGGGCGCTGCCCCCTCCGCGCTCTGTTGACAGCGATACAGCACCACGGGAAGTATCACCCTGGAAAAAGAGAATAGAGACAGGGACGAGGAGGGAAACAACAAAACTGTCAGTCTTATTATTCATGATTACTTTAAAGTAAATCAGTTAAAGAGGGTGAAGATAAAGTTTACGTGAATGCTTAAGCATCTAAGCTGATTATCACTTTCCAGACTGACCTCATTCTTCCCAGACCCTGAAGTCCCCAGCTCCAGACTGGCTCCTGACGACAGTGAACCCTGCGATTCACGCCGACCATTACTGCCCGAGAAATCTAAAACACAATACAGAACATCCTCCTTAGTGTTATCCAGAGGAGAGACAAACAGAGGAATAATTCAAAACCACTGTATGCAACATAAAAGATGGCCCTCCAAATTTTAACATGTTTTTGTACACATCGTATTACAGCATCTCTTCCAATACATTTTTTTAAAATCAATTACATGTAACTTATAAGGTTCTAGGGAAACTTTAGCTACAGTATGAGATGAATCATGTGATCTGTGCTATTGCACAAGCAAACAATTCTGCCATTGTTCTCTCATAGGAACTTTTTTGTTTACAATTAAATACTTCAACCGAGGAAACTCAGCATGAAAACAGAAGACTACTGACTGTAGTTGAAGTCTGTCAGCTCTCGCTTCTTGGGGCCTTTGCCGAAGCTCCTGTTGCGGGACCATGAGAAGAAAATGCCTTTCTTTCTGTCGCCTGAGTCATCTCTGCTGTCGTCATTTAACGATCGACCAGATTTACTCTTTTTGTCCTCCTGTATCACAAAAACAAAATGAAAGAAGGTTGGGGTAGAGGTAAAGGCAGCCACACATGATGGATGTAAGACCATGAGTCACTGTCAACCCTGAAATAGGAATTGTTAGGAAACACAATCGACCATATTTGCTGTGTTACCTTCTTGGGCGTGGAGAGGTTGGAGCGGTCGGAGCCTGTGGTGCTGTGTTTGGAGGTGGGGCTGCTGGGGACATGGTAAGGGTCCGGCAGAGGCCTGCCCTCCACCTCCGCCAGCATACACTCCTGGTAGAGCAGAGACTTGAGGAACCGTGTGTAGCTGTCAAACTTCATCAGGTTGAAGATCTACAGAAAAGGAAGAAATAATTAATCAGTGGAATGAAGTAAACTCAAAAGGTTTAAAGAGGGAAGGACAAAGAACAAATAAAAAAAGAAGTGAAAATAAATGAAGGAAGAGATGAGAAAAAACAGATGCTTACAGATGTTGAAAACAAATGGGAGGAAGTACAAGTCTAAATCATTTAAAATGATGAAGTCTTCTAGAAATACCATCAACCTACTGATCTTTGGTGCCTTCAAATTTGCAACATCAAATGATTGCAATCAGCCTGTTTTTAGATTTCTTGCAGTGGCATTGGGTGTACGTATATGAGGCATGCATACATAAGGCCCCAGGTATGTTTGCAAACAACTTGAGATTGATTTGATAAAATAGATTGTGTGTTTAATGTACATGTATAAGTTTAACTTTTTAGTTTAAGAGGACTGGTAAACAATATGTAGTGAGGCCCACACTAAATCAATGAATTCTCGACTAAGACTGTTCAAATAGAAATGGCTTATGTGAAAAAATATTACACCAACTAAATCAAATTAGCAATGTACCAGCACTGTGCATAAAATGCTCTGTGTTAAAGGGGACTTTATTTCACTGTGTTCGGCAGCGCAGTAAGATCCACTTAAATGTAATGATATGCATTAGGGAGCTATAGGGTTCTCCCTCCTCACATACACATGTCAGGATTCATGGCACGTGCCTCAGTTCACTCCAGAGTCGGCCCTGAGCTCCCTGAGATATAAAGCCATATTCTGAAGAAAGGGCCGCTCCTACCTGACTCATGAGCCGTGTGAACCATTTGCCATAACACCTCACAGTCACACCTGACACCCCCGTGCTCACACTAAAATCTTCCCTCCTGTAAAACTGTCTGCTCCATCTGTTGATCTAAGAATAAAAAAAGAACTGTACTGAACAGAACATGGTACAAACGAAACTTACTGAACAAAATATTTTCTAATTCGCCTTAAGATGAGTGAAAATGAAAATGAAATTGTAGAAACCAAAATATAGAGAATAACAAATAATAACACTGAGCTTTGGCTCTGCTACCTGGTTATTAAAACAGGCTGATGATCAACTCTTCTAATGACAGCACAGCAACAAGCAATGAACCCATAACCAATTTTAAACAGGCTCCCCTTGATTCTTTCTTATACATTATCAAATATAAAACACTATGTAGATTACTGCTTGGCTAAACACTCTATGGTTTTATTTACTGAGAGATCCCCATTGGCCAGTAAGCTAATAAACACATTGAATTTCATATTTAATCAATAGTCAATGTCTAACTAACATCTCCATGTTGTATTAGTCCAGAGTTGTAACTTCACTTTGAATGAGAGACTAGATAATCGTTATGTTAAAAAACATATGCATATAAGAGGAGTACATGTATTGAATAAACTGTGAATATATGTGTGTGTATTTATGCGTTTTTATTTGTGAATGCTTAAATCCATATGAAGTTCCTGTCTGACCCTTGATCTCCAATCCAGGGATATCTTGGAAAAGTTGGTCTGAGGCGTGTGTGTGTGTGTGTGTGTGTGTGTGTATGTTTGATGTGAAAAAATATAAAGGGTGACGGTGCAGATATCTCCAGCCTTGTGACTCTTATCAGAGTTGGAACATCATAGCTCAGCTGTTGAAATCAATGGAGCTTTTCAGCCAGTTATCCCCCTCCCCATCCACCCACAACATGCACATCTAAGAAGCCATTCAGATCCATGATGCCAGACAGCCGGCCAGGAAGAACAGTTGAACTTATATTTTATGAGCATCAAGTACTGTAATACAAGTGCATTTTCAATAGATGTGTCTGATTTATTGGTAAAAATAAAGCGCCCCTCAGGGAAAGACGCTTCTCCCTTCCGCCTAACAGGGAAGGTTAAAGGTCAGTTTGATCTAAAAGCAGAAGAAGCTTCCGCTAATACATAGGTGAATAGTGGGTACCTTGAGTGTGGTGTTGGTGTTGGTATGTGCATTTGTTGTGATTGCTTACTTGCAGCTGCTGCTCTTTGAACATGTCAGGTCGGGGAGCATTGAGGATGTCATCAGCGAGCTGAGCTTGACTGTCGATGTTGACCGGCGTTGTGGCTTTACTGGACAGGAAGCTGTTGTAGATCTCCCTGGCACGCTGGGAGAGCTGGAGAGGGTTAGAGGGTCAGCGAAGATGGGGAGTAGAGGGTGAAGGAGAGGTTGAAGGTAAAAAAAAAAAAGGGATAAGACAGAGAGAAAGATAAGATGGGCAGTGAAGAGGACTGATCAACAGCTCACAGATTAATCCAAATATAGCCATTAGGGATGGGCATAGTTAATCAACGATCCATTAATGAACATTAAGAATTTCGTAGATGACATTTTTTTTCATCGATGAAAATACTGGATTTCGTTATGTGACAGGAGGATGCACAGTGAGAATGTTAGCAGCTGGAGGAAGCAGCCCGGAGCTAGCCCCACTGCTCAGCTTCATGTCCGCACACGGACCCTCAGTCCACGGGGAAGGGAACCCGGACAGACCTGGGTCTGGGTGAGGGGTTCCGGGAGTGAGGACATGACAACAACCGGACTGAGAGGTTGAGAACCGTCAAATCCAGCTAGCTCTCAGCAGCTATTCTCCGGAGTTCTGCGCTAACCCCAACCGGCCAGAGAAATTGTCAAGAGTTTCTCAAAAGTACAGCGCATGTCTGAAATCAGATTATTACAAGAGGACTGTGCATAGATATTCTTCAAACCATGTCTGTTACCTGCTTCTTGTCATTCTCAGGGACGTGGCTGAAGAACTCACAGGCCTGCCAAAACAGGATGTTCTCCTCACTGAACTCTTTCTTCAGAAACTCCTGTAGTACAAGAATTAAATAAGAAATGCTGAAAAACGACAAAATAAATAAAACAGAAATGCAATAAGGTGACGTTTTACAATTCTCATTTCTAAATATAATAAATCTATTCTGCTGCAGTCAGTGGTTATGTCTGGTGATACATCCTTACCAGCCAAGACATTTTTGACATTTTATTTAGTTTAGCATTTTGAAAAAACAATTTCCTTCAGTTTTTTTTTATTATTTATTATCATAGATTCAGCTGCAGCTTGTAATTCACTTCTACAGGATATATTAGATAAGAGATTAACTTCTAATGATAAGGCTTCTTATCACATTTCATTACAATGCTCAGAGGTTTATTTCTTCAAATTGACAGTGTGATGCATGGTCAAAACTAGCTGGTGCAAAAAACAAACCAATTCTGCACCTCACACAAGCAACCCTTTACTAGTTTCAACTCTACGAGATAAAGTAAAGGTCAATTATGCGGTGAGCATGTGCTGGCCAACACCAGTCATGTGCTGTCACCGTACCGAGAAGTAGCGGACTCCCACGGGATCTTGCAGCAGCCTCTCGAAGCAGACCGCCCAGCTGGCCACTCTCCTCTCTGTGTGGCGCCTGTGGCTCTGGACGCTTGGAAGGCTGGCATTACTGTTCAGACTGTTGTCGCTGTTGCAGCCCTGCAGCTCCACGCTGTTCAGCTCTGATTGCACACAAACACACACACCGTTAAAACAGCTGTACAGTAGTAGGTTGACCTGGACAAGGCTCGGATTCTTCAATTATCATATTGAGAAAATGTTGCATTTCACAATATCTCAGAGGTTCTCTCTGCTTTCTTGCTGTTAACTGTTCCTCTGTCTACAGAGGCTCTACTTGAAAGCAGCACTTTCAAGAGCTCGTTAGGCCCGAGCAGCAAAATCCATGTTGCACACGTTCACTCATGCAATCCCTTTAATACCACAGTTTCCCATTAATTACCTTCTGTGGTCGCCCTCTGTATTCTAATTTGTCCTGCCACAGTTTCATGATAAACCCATTTTCTTATCTACCATATAGATCTCTACCTTGGTGTCTGTCTCAGTTGGTGCATTGTGTAGCTGTGTGTACTTCTGCTTGTTTTATCCTAAGTGTGTGTGTGTGTGGGGGGGGGGGGGGGGGGCACATAGGGTATGGGTGCAGGTGACATTTTTATGTAGAAACATTAGCCTGGGAAAGTTAAACTCTGAAGACATTTTTTCTTTTTATTAAATACAATAAAAGGGAATTGTAACATTCCGTTTAACAAGTTTTGTGTGTGACGCTCGGTTGCCCTGCGTATAATACCAACTCATCTAACAATGATAACTGTGCCCACCACTGGACTGCACTCACTACCTCTATGTTCCTCATGTGTAGACAGAGGGGCACAAAGACAGAGGCACACAGAAAAGTTGAGAGTAACCAGAGTGAAGGTGCTTCAGGCCGGATGAACTAAATTTGGGCTTCTAAATTGAGATAAAATAAATACAAGAACAGCCAGAGGGAAGGCATCACCGGTCAGGTGCCTGAAACTACGCAAATCCTCTAACTGAACTGTAAGAGCAGTATCCTGCCCACAGCCAAAGGCCTGTGTGATTTAAAACTAGGAAACTTGGCTATTCATGGATATTTTCCAGTGTGATTTCTGCTTTTGAAAATTTTTTTCTTCAGCCTAATGTTTTCAACGAGGTTTCACAATGAATATCTTTTTCATCACTATTTCTTAAGTGCTTGGCTCTTTCACTCTCAATCAGTATTTAACAGTAAACAACTCAACAACTTCAGGCATTAAGGTAAACTGCTTCTGCGACTGAGAAGCAAACATTTATCCATGACTCCTCCATGACTCCTCCTCTCAACTCTTCAGTGTCACAGGGAGTCTACCACAATGCACACCTTGCATAAAGCAGCTGTATATCACAGAGAAGGACAACAATAGGACTCGTTATCATACCATGCTAATAACAAGAACAAAGCTACAGGTATTTGTGTTGTTTGGCAACCTTGTTTTTGCATCACTAATTCCAACATATTCCTAAAAAATGTAATCTCAATAAACTATTGATGACGTTTTGGGTCAACTCATCCAAACCAAACAAGCAAAATGCTTCCAGTCAGTACCGTCTAAATTAAATTAAATTAAATTAAAACATTAGGCAGGGTCTCCTTAAGTTGAACATAACAATCTCTGCCAGTGTCAATATTGGAATGAACAATGTGAATATTTTCTTTCCTTATTGTTAGAATTTGGATCAGGGTCTGGCAACATTTTAATCCAAAACTGGACACAACTGAATAATGTGTTGGACCAGGTTGTATCTTTTTAAATGTCACTTCCGAGGCTGTGCTGATTTGTAGGCCACTATACACAGTAGCCTTGTGAATGTCTCTCTCACTAGATACGACTGCATTATTTTAGACCGGTTTTATGTTTTAAGTACAACACATGTGTATAGAAAATAGGTGAATATTTGAAAATAAGTTTTAAACTCTTAATCAATAATAACAGAGGCTTTTTATCATCTAAAATGTCCAATTCCAAAACTTTCTGCGTTATTGCTTAATGAATATATAATGTCATAGAGAGATTTAAAGTTTTAGTTTGTAGGAATTAGAGGAATCTTTTAGCAGAAATAGAACTTAATATTAATGGGTTTATCTTAATAAGCGTATAGTAGCCTGAAGGTAGGTGTCATTTCATTTGTGTTTCCTTTCCTGAGTGATAAGGCCCATCAAGTTTCACTTCCACGCTCCACAGTGGCCCAGAAAAGACAAACCAAGCCCTGGCTCAAGAGAAGGCCTTTTGTATTTTCACATCAGAGGAAAGCCAGAGTAGGTTCTCCACCTTCCTTGCAAGGTTAGGGTGGTTGCCATGTGCGATGTCACCACTAGATGCCACTAAACCCAAGTTTTTGGAGGTTTTAAGTATGATAAATTATTTGTATTTGTATTATGAGTTTCATAGATAACATAGATTGTGTTTTTAGTGGAAAGCATCTTGTCTTTTAACGTGGTCACTTGTGCTGGTGAGTTGGCTGTTAAGTATAGAGCGAAACTGCCACAAGTGGTTATTGCTGGCGAGCAACATCAATGTTAAAACGTCCTTGAAAACACAATTTAAACTGCTTCTCACGGGAAAGTGCTATAAAAATCCAGGAGCCACCAACATGGCTACAAGAGAACTTTTCAACTCTTTTATCTGTTCTTTTTTATTTATAATCTATTTTTGTTTTTTTCTTTGAAGACAAAGGCAATTTTCTAAAATATGGATATGCATGTTTAAACTAACCTTTTTTTTTATTAATTTTGTGCATTTTGATATCTTCACAAAAGGTTAAAAGTCCCAAGGACTCAAGCCTCTGTAGATTTGGTGCCCAATCTACAAGGTGAGCTATATAGGGGGGCTTGAGGTGTTGACCCATCCTTTTGCTTCATGTCTCCCCCTCTCTTTCTCACCATTGCATGCTAACACTGTCAACAGAAAAAATCTTTAAAAAAAGGTTAATTTTTCCACCCATGCAAAAGACATCAACCATTTCATGAGATATTTTGCAGTGCAAAGGCTTAACAGAACTTAGCAGGGACCAAGAGAGAAAAGTTACACTGCCATAATGACATGCCATTCTAAAAAAAAGTATTTCCCTATTTAAGAAATGTTAGAATTTGGTCAGAGCACTGGCTCCTGACACTTTCTTTTCAAAGCCAACTCTTTATTCACTTTTAACTTGTAATGGGGATGGTACAGTACAATGTAATAAACCACATCATCATCACACCATTTAAACTAGCAACAGCATTGTTAAACATCAGCTGGACTACCACACTCATTCACAAAGGTTAGGCTCATTAAGCCCCAACCTGCTGTTGGTAGATACAAAACCAACAAACTATTTGTATCTTGTGATTGGGGAACTTGCCAATTCTTGAAAGAATTTAAGCGGCTTAACTAAAGCTAACCCAATATTCAGGATCAATATGTTAAGTTAACTGCTCCTTTGTGCCTTAAAAATATCTTCCTTTACTGAAGAAACAAGTAGGCTATCTTAAGCTCCAGCTTTCACCTCACCTGGGTAGAGCTGGTAGGAGCCTGTGTGGTGCCAGCGAGGCAGGTAGCGAATCCTGAGGGGGATCCAAGCCCCCCCATCCATTCTCAGCCTATCAGGGCCCCACACAACCTCAAACACACCAGGCTGGACACATGGTCCAAGGCTGAGCATGCACACACACACTCATGACTGACAGAAACTTAGGGAGGAAGAGAGAGAATTGGGAAAAAAGAAGGTGGTCGGAGGCGAGCTTGGTGAGGACCAACCTGGCTGACAACCTGAGAGACTACAGAGAGTCAGGTCACAATACGCACGTACGTTCACAAACACACAGGCAGGTAAGTGATACAAGCACACACAGACCTCGAAATGATGAATAATTCAGAGTGGAGGGAGGGGGGAACTAAAAACGCCAGAACAAACACAAGCACTCGCACACGCACCCACACACACACGCACACACACACTGCAGTATTGATGAGAATCTTGTTAAAGACAGGCCACAACTGAGACTAATGAGGCCCACAGCCCTCATACAGCTATAAACACAAATACATACACAGACAGATACAGAGACTGATTAAAAGAGCATGGAATAATATTTGTGAGACAACTGTTGTCTCAACTTCTACAACAGATCAAAATAAATCTATGATAAATATATTTTAAGACAGTTTTTTAGTACACACTAAAGTTGGCAAAAGCCCTGCTATTAGACCTGGGAAATTACAGAGGAAGTTCAGAAAATGTAAATTCAAATCAGAATAAGGGAAATTCAATTTTATACATTTATAATGTATCAGATATAATGTACCAACATGTTTCCCTTAGCAAAGAAGTTTTTTTTTATTAGCAGGACTAGGCAAAAACTACTGAACCGATTTTATGGAAACTTGGTGGAAGGGTGGGATACTGAACCCACATTTTATTTTAACTTTGTCTTACATTATGAGATTTTTTTTTAAATATTTTTGATAATGCAACAATGTAAGGAAATGGGAAGTGGTGTCTCATGTGGTTCAGGAGATACAGACAGTTTCAGCACAGAGGTCTGCATCTCACAAAATTATCAACATCTCTACTAGTGTTATTTGAATGACTACAGGACTCAATCGTTTGAGAAGTGTTGAAGGTGTACTTTAAGGTTGGTGACAAATTATGTGGAAACAGGCGTTCTCATTAGAAATTTGTACAGACACGTAATACTTCCAGTTACTATGTATGAATCACAACTGTCCCATAACTTCATAAAGATTACAGTTAGGTAAATAAACCCCGGAACAGCGCTTGAATTGTGCATCTCTTCTATTTTATAGATTTTTAAGCCACCTTCTCACAGAGCTGTTTGGTTATCTCTGCAGAATTATTTTACTTACAACATTCACCATTTATCTTGGACTGAGTTAATGAGTATCTCAACTCCTGATGTGCTGCATGAATGAACAACCACTCTCCCAGTTTTTCTCCCTGTTGTCTCCGAATTATGCAACAATAAAAAGCTAAAAAATAGACAATATTGAAGATATTTGTGCAAAAAATTAAATAAACCAAAGCTGGGATGTTGCCCCGCTCATCAGTATAGGAAAGCTGCTCCTAGTCAGCTGCTTTGGATATTCTTTGGAACTTCTCCTGCCAGCTCCCGAGTAAAATGTCTGGGAAATGTTTGAGTGAGCCCATGTTAGA